>NC_068362.1:2555635-2820072 GCF_020536995.1 Dreissena polymorpha
TTTCAATATCTGTAATGAACATGTCATAATGTCCAAGGCCATAGACAGTGTATAGTAGATTCAAATGATGAATATGTCAGATTATTTGGCCCAGCAGTTGGTTGTTAGTTCTTTTAAACAGAATTGTCATTATGTTTGCTATTCCTAGAAATATCTTCCACTTGATTTAAATGTGGACGAGGACATCTATTATTACGTGCTAGTTCCAGAACAAAAAGACTAAATGGACATCTAGACCTTTCAGAACAACAAAATACAGTGATTTTTATTTATGTATTTTGTGCATAGATGATAAATAATACAAATTGATGTTGAGGAACCTGCAAGATAATACAAATCTTCCTAGCAAAACAGTACAGCTTGAACAGAATTAGAATACATAAAAATCAATGATAACAAAAATGGTACATATCATGACATTAAATTAAATACCATAATTAATACAAAGGGAAGCTACTCTTTTTCAATCTTATTACCATTCTTTTTCTGAACCAATAACTGCACAAATTACCAATTGCTACATCTTAAACTGCGATAAAGAAAACAAAAAACAATAAATGCCTCTTCTACCATATCCAACTTAAAATTCAATGAATCTGTTGGCTACAGATTTATTCTTACCATGGTGTAAGTATTTGTGTGCGAACCAGAACTGGGTCTTATTAATAATCTTAACTCTTTCAGTGCTGGAACCGAATTTTGAAGGCCTTTGCAAACAGTTTGGATCCAGATGAGACGCCACAAAACGTGGCGTCTCATCAGGATCCAAAACTGTTGCTATTTTTATAGTATTCTTTGAAAAAAAAATGAAGAGAAAATGCTAATTTTAGAAATTCAGCAGACTACATTTTAGCAGACTACAAATTTCCCAGCATGCAAAGGGTTAACAGACAATTTAACCATTTACCACTTAGATATGAATTTTGACTCATTTGAGGTCCCTTAGAAAATCAAATTTAATTAAAGACCTTTCTTACTAGATTTAAGTTTTCAAGGCTTCATTTCCAATCCTTTGATACTGATGAGCAGCAAACAACATGAAACCTGATCAGACTGCGAGTTACTCACTATCACTATTATTGAAACTGTGAAATGACATTATTTTGATGATGTAAAAACGTCATTATTTTAACAAAATACAAAAATTATCATTTGTAAGCATAAAATAAAAAGAAAATTTGTTGGAATAGGTAGAATGTCAATTTTAATTCACTCATGATCATAAAAAAAATATCTGTGATCACTCGTGAATTAAAAACGATATTCCACCAAATCCAACGAATATTCTCTACGTATTCCTGTTTTACAGAAGATTTTAACTGTTATAATCTATTTATGTCTTGGTGTTTGCCATTTTTTACCCCAGGGGCATTATATGAAAAACATTATGATAGGACCACTAGAATGTTAAACACCAAATATTAAACCCCTACCCCTTGGTTTCAGAGATTTTTTATGTTTTCAATTATATATATTTTTTTGTAGCTCTAATGACCTACACATAAAACGGGCCAGAACAATTTTATAAACTTTGAAAGAGAGCCACCCAAGGATCATTCTTGTGAAGTTCCTATAAATTTGCCCAGTGGTTCAGGAGGAGAAGTTGCTAGGAGAAAAATTGATGCAAACACACACACACTGACTAACAAACATCAGAGTATCCTTAAATCTCCCCATGAGCACTATGTCCCCAGGTGAAGCACTGTTTGCTCAGGTGAGAAACAACTTACAGAAGGAGAACTTTATTATATTACATGCCAAATGTAAAACGTATTGACTTTTTTGTTTTAGATAAGATGTTTTTAAAAACTCACTTCATGTATATATACAGTGCAAAAACCCATTAAAATCACTATATACATGTATGCTACATATGCTGGCATAATTTATTTTGAAGACTTTCCTCATAAGTAGCCTAAAGAAAACAAGCCATTTTAACAACCTTTAACCAGTATTTGCTTTTCTCCAATAGTCCGCATTACCAAAATAATAATCAAATGAAGTTACCGAAATCAGTTTCCTAAGCCGGAAAATGGAATCACAACAGAAGCTATGACATCAGTGGTCAGAGACAAAAAAGCAGATTGACAAATATGAGGGGGGGGGGGGGGGGAAGACTAGACTTACAGCTATAGGCAGATGACCACTACACTCATGTGACTGCCAAGTCAGGTTGGACTTAATGTAAATTGTGACCCTTGTGTGCTGCTATTTTTCATCCAATGGGGTATGATTTTTACAAATTTCTATGAAGACCAATAGAAGATGTTATACACCAAACATTTAACACAAAATCTTTTCGGTTTCAAAGAAGATTGTTTAAGTTCCTACTACATTACAAATCCTTTCAAGTTCAGGTGATCTACAAATGCGGGTAGAACAGAAGAATTCAAACAACTTTGAAAAAGGGGCATCCAAGGATCATTCTGGTAAAGTTGCATTAAATTCTCAGGAGGAAAGGGGTACGAGGTTTTCCTGGCCATTTTGGGAAAAGGAGTCTAGTCAAATTGGGCGTATTTAAATCAATAAAATGGCAAACTTGCAAAATTTCATCGACAAAATGGACAAAATTGGTGTGTTTTCAATGAACCATTATTGACCCATCATGCCTTTTCCTTGCCATTTTGGGAAAAACTGCAAATACTTTGATTGGTGTTTCTGAAATAAAAAAGTAGATTTTTTAAATTGGGATTTTTTGTGTGTAAAATTTTGGTTTAGGCGGGGTCCGTTTGCTTTGGGATCGGGTCTGTCTTACAGCTAAACCCCTGAGCGTAAGCAAAAACTGATGGACGACAGACATCACAGTATCTTCAAAGATTTTAATGAGTACAATGTGATCTGTTGAGCTAACCTAGCTCATCAATCCAACAGAGAACGAGAGCGCCGATGGCGTTAAAAGCATAGGTGCAAGATACAGGGAAGAATGGCGTCACGTGGTATAATGTAGTTCGATATCGCCATCCGCAAATTTCTCAAATCAATAATTTCAAACAATTACCGACTATTTAAATAGATAATCTTTCCATTTACATCAGTGTTTGAAACGCTTATGAACAATAATTACCCAAGCCTTTCAAAATTTAAGCACGGACAGATCTGTATCGAACTATTCTTTTCACAAATGAAAATAGACGCTACCCTATTTGTCTGCGTCAAGAATTTGTCGTAAAACTTGTGGTA
The DNA here is from genome assembly GCF_020536995.1 of Dreissena polymorpha. Taxonomy (NCBI): domain Eukaryota; kingdom Metazoa; phylum Mollusca; class Bivalvia; order Myida; family Dreissenidae; genus Dreissena; species Dreissena polymorpha. The sequence goes on from NC_068362.1 coordinate 2,558,816, forward strand.
AGCGTTAGATGCAGACGTGCACAACAGATTGAGTTATGAATACAGATTTCTGAATGCAGATTTTTATAGAAACTCCTCACAGCAGTTACTTCCCTTGCTTCGCCCGGTCAGTAACTTCTAGTATAAGGGAGGCCACTGCGTAGGAGATTGAGATTTATAGTGCAGATAGAATTGTTTTACGAACGAAATTTGTTTTAGGTTATAAGAAGATTTTTTAACATAAAACGGTCTTAGAAAAATTCACTAAAAACGGTGTCAGCAATATTCTTGGAAGAAAACGTTAGAAAAACGTTTCCAAAAAAATTTTGTAAGAATGACCATATACTAAATTAAATAGATATTTCTTCTGATTTTTGATCAGGTAAGGCTTCATAAAGGGCAACCGATCGATGTGGATTATCGAAATGTGGTATATACCATAAGCATAGGTGCGTAAACGCACCTATGCTAAAAATCTAATCTTTCAGACCCCTTCCTTAGAACACCAAGCATAGTAAACCAGAGCTAGAAAATCTAGCGGATTTTATGTCATGTCAGAACACGAACTGTCTCTAAACGCAGACCCTAAGTTTAAGGTCAAGGTCAGAGGGGTCAAAATGTGTGTGCATATGGAAAGGCCTTGTCCATATACACATGCATACTAAATATGAAGGTTACATCTGAAGCGACATAGAAGTTATGAGCATTTTTCGAAACCTAAATGCAAAGCGGATGAAAAGACAGACGGACAGACAGACGAAAAGTGTGATCACTATATGCCCTCCTTAAGGGGCATAAAAAACTATTGAAACCCACCAAAGAAAACCCCATAATTCAAATAAATAAACAAGAGCTGTCACCATAAGATGACTTATGCCCGCTATATAAACGCTTGATAGAAGTTATGAGCTTTTTTCGAAACCTAAACGCAGATTTTGAAACCTAAACGGGGACCCTAAGTTCAAGGTCAAGGTCACAGGGGTCAAAATTTGTGTGCGTATGGAAAGGCCTTGTCCATATACACATGCATACCAAATATGAAGGTTATATCTCAAGGGACATAGAAGTTATGAGCATTTTTCAAAACCTAAACGCAGCTTTTGAAACCTAAACGCGGACCCTAAGTTCGAGGTAAAGGTCACAGGGGTAAAAAATTTTGTGCGTATGGAAAGACCTTGTCCATATACACATGCATACCAAATATGAAGGTTATATCTCAAGGGACAGTTACAAATTTACCGGATTTTTGCTGCAGAGAATGAAGCCAATCTGTCCGCTGGGGTAGGTGGGTATGGTGGTGTACGCATAGTCTGACACCGGGAACAGAGACCTGCAGAACTCCAGCATCCCCTTGATCAGCTCCAGGTGCAGCCATAAACACTCACCTGCAAGAAAATGTGCAGCCATAAACACTCACCTGCAATAACATGTGCAGCCATAAACACTCATCTGCAATAACATGTGCAGCCATAAACACTCACCTGCAATAACAGGTGCAGCCATAAACACTTACCTGCAATAACATGTGCAACCATAATCACTCACCTGCAATAACACAACCATAAACTCTCACCTGCAATAACATGTTCAGCCAATAACACTCACCTGCAATAACAGGTGCAGCCATAGACACTCACCTGCAATAATATGTGCAGCCATAAACACTCACCTGCAGAAATAAACAAGCCTCATTCTGGGAAAACTGGGCTTAATGCATGTGCATTGTCGTCCCATATTAGCCGGTGCAGATCCCACAGGCTAATAAGGGACAGCACTTTGCGCTGTAATGGAATTTTTCATTTAAAGGAAGTCTTATCAAATCGAAAATCCAGTCTAGGCAGGAAGTGTTGCCCTTGAATAGCCTTTGCAGATGCTTGTCTGGGAAAACACTATGCATGCATTTAGACCAGATTTTTATTAACCCTTAAAGCGCTGGAGCTGAATTTTAAAGGCCTTTGCAAACAGTTCGGATCCAGATGAGACGCCACAGAACGTGGCGTCTCATCAGGATCCAAACTGTTTGCTATTCTGATAGTATTCTTTGAAAAAAATTGAAGAAAATGCTAATTTTAGAAATTCTGCAGACGACATTTTAGCAGACGACAAATTTCCCAGCATGCAAAGGGTTAACAATCGAATTTGGAAAAAATAAGACCATTAAAACTATGCTGCATACACAAACATTAAAAGTAAAATAGAAAACAAATTAACTCCATAAACTCTATCAGAATAGAAATTATAATTATTATAACACTAAATATAAATCAAAACTGATAACCACCTTTGAATGGTCAATACAAAGGGCGTTTGGAAAGAATTTGAGGGCTTGCTAAACCTCAAACTTTAAAAAACAAGAGGGCCATGATGGCCCTGTATCGCTCCACTGTTTTTTGTATGCAAAAAAACCGTGCAATGCGCATGGGTTGAAATGTACTCAAGCATGTGACTTTCTCTTTCTATCCCTCGTCCCACTGGGCGCTTAAAGTTGGAAGGGTGAGCATTTTTATATATGGAAAAAGTTACTACCATGTTAACTAAACAGACTAAAAAGCCTGGGAATTGTTGCACAGGTCCTTTGCTTATAACGTAGGTACATTTATCTCTCAAAAAAATATTGTCATTCTTTCTATTTCACATATTTTTAGATGCTGAAGATCATATCTACGCATTTGATTTGAAACAGATTCACAAGACCCATATGAATCAAAATGCCTTAACCCTTTACCAAACGACACATTTTGGACATTCCCAATGTGAAAGAGGTTGAAGACACAATTAAATTGTAATGGAATCTGAAGGAAATGATCAGTTAGGGAAGAAATAATTGAAATAATTGTGATAAAAGGAGAAATTGCTCATCTTGAGCATACCATACCAAATTTGGTAGCCCTATGCCATAAGGTTATTGACAAGAAGATTTTAAAAGTTTGCACAAAACAGGCCTTATATAAGCAAATTTTCAATTTTTTGACCCCCCAGGGCAGGGTCAAATTTGACCCTAGGGGCATAATTTGAAGATTCTTGGTAGAGGACTATAAGATGTCACTACATACCAAATTTGGTAGCCCTAGGCCCTTTGGTTTTGGACAAGAAGATTTCTAAAGTTTTCACAAAATAAGCCTTATATAAGCACATTTTCAATTTTTTTACCCCCCGGGGCAGGGTCAAATTTGACCCCAGGGGCATAATTTGAAGAAACTTGGTAGAGGATTATTAGATGTCACTACATATCAAATTTGGTAGCCCTAGGCCCAATGGTTATGGACAAGAAGATTTTTAAAGTTTTCACAAAATAGGCCTTATATAAGCAAAATTTCAATTTTTTTAACCTCTGGGGCAGGGTCAAATTTGACCCCAGGAGCATAATTTGAGGTTCACCCCAGGAACATTCTTGAGGAATTTCATCAGAATTGGACCAGTAGTTTAGGAGAAGAAGATGTTTAAAGAAAAATTTAACGCACGGACGCACGCACGCACGACGGACACAGGACCATGACACTCTGGCCAGTGGAGCTAAAAATTTATCACAACCCAAACAATGTCTATAATAATCTAAATAACATGTACCTATGCAGACAGAAATTTAATCTTAACTGATAAAACTTGTAAATTTATATTTATTAGCATACTAGTGTCCAAATAATCAGTAATCTATCTAGTGAAATCAATCAACTACAGAAACATATAAATACCATTAACCTTTACCTGAGGAAACAAAAAAGATAAGCGATAAAGTTTTACCTGTGGAAACAAGAGAGATTATCTACACATATTCACCTGTGGAAATAAGAAAGATTAGCTACACCAGCCATTTTTCTTGCACAATTGGAAAAAGTACCTGTACCAGCGCAATTTGGAAAAAACCTGAATTTGGGAAAATTCATGTGATGAAGTTTTCATATTGGGAAATTTGTGTATTTTATTTTTTGCTCCCAAATACTTTAAAATTGATAACTAAATGTTGTCAAGTTGTCAATATTATATTTACTTTGGTTCAAGCCATAGAGCTGCATAGGGAAACTAAACAAATGTTGCACTTTATTTAAAAACAAATAAAAAAATATTCAATTGGAATTTTTTGACAGCAATTGGGAAATATGTTGTTTTTTCCTCATTTGGTGCTGCTTTCCGGTACTTATAAAGAAGGAAACAAATGTACACAGATTCACCTGCGGAAACAAGAGAGATTAACTCAAAAGATTCATCTGTGGAAACAAGGGCGATCAGCTATATAAATTCACCTGTGGAAACAAGGGCGATCAGCTATATAAATTCACCTGTGGAAACAAGGGCGATCAGCTAGATAAATTCACCTGTGGAAACACGAAATAACTGCTTTACAGATTCACATTTGGAAATAATCAACAAAAGCTATAGGAGGTAACAAGGAGGTAAGAAACACATATAGCAATTACCTTTCAGTTGTGGAAGTAGAGAAGGAAAGACATAAACACAGTAACCTCTAGAAACAAACCACAACAAGAGGGCCTGAAAGGCCCAAAGTCGCTCACCTGAGATAAAAAGAAATGACCTGTTCTTTGCAGCCCAAGATATCAATTTAACAAATGTTCTAACCAAGAATCATGAAGAATGAACAACAAATGGCCCCTTGGCGGCCATGTTTTTTTAAAAGACCTGAACCATTTTTTAACTCTTCCAAGATATGTCCAAATTTCATGAAGATTGGGAAAAAAATGTGTCTTCTAGACTGTTCACATGTTGTCACTATATACATATAGCCTACATAGCATTAATAAGATCAACCATGGAATACGGGGCAACCATATGGAACCCATACTTACAAGGGGACATTGACAAACTAGAAAGACTACAGAACAGAGCAGCTAGGTTCATAAAGAAAGACTATAACAACAGAAGCCCCGGTGCAGTAACAAGCATGAAATATGACCTCAAGTTGGAAGAGCTCAAGGAAAGAAGGATCAGTCTTCGCCTCATCCTTATGTACAAGGTGGTTGAGGGGTTGGTACCGTCACTTCCACCTGACAAATTCCTTCCTGTAAAATTCTCTAAATCTAAACGCAAAATTAAAGCAAACACCTTTTCGGACCATATAGCAACAAATTTCGTAAACAGTCAAGTTTGCAACAACTCAAAAGGCCTACAAATCCCAGATAGCAAAGCTATACAGTATAGAAACTCCTTCTTTGTGGACACAGCCATTCACTGGAACCACCTTCCAGACAGTGTGGTGCAGAAGGACAGCGTAGAGTCGTTCAAAAACGCTCTACAGAACTACCGCGCAACATAACGCGCTCTCTCACCCCGTTGAATAATAACCGCAAGTCGGGATCTTCAACGTATAGATACAGATACAGATAGATATAAAGAAAACTGCCCCACTCCATGGCGGCCATGTTTTTTCACTGATCATGACCATTTTCAAACTCGTCCAAGACATCTACATAACTAATGTTTTGACAAAATTTCATGATGATTAGGCAAAACATAAGACTTCTAGAGTGTTCAGAAGCTTTTTTACTATATAAATATAAGGAAAAAGACCCCCCCCTCTGGCTGCCATGTTTTTTTACCGATCCAAACCATTATCAAACTCAACTGTCCTATCCAGGTGTGGTAGTGCCGTCTCCTTCGCTTACGCAAATGAACCGGTCACAGGGCGGTTGCAAGTTATGTATTAAGTGTGAGCACTTATGTAATGTGGAAATATTTATTTGACAAACACTTATTTCCGGTCAGGATGACTATACTGACTGGTTGTAATTCAATTAACTAAAGGCGTTCAGTCAGGGACGCCTAAATACACTCAAAGAATTTATTTATAAGTGAAAACCAAGGCAGCTTTAACAAAATAACTAATTTTTATTCCAAAAACTCGGAAAATGAAGAACAATGACAGAAAATTAAACACAGGTACAAGCCAAGTCTAAAGAATCTAAGTATCGTTACAAAAATGAACAACATACAGCAAATACGTTAATGAATGTAAAAAGAAGCTCAAAATCTGTAAAAAAAACTGATATAAATATAAGTTACTGTTAGTCTAGAAAGTGCTTCAAAAATCTAGTTTACAAAATAGGTCTAATTTAATCTAAAGAACAATATTTATGGAGATTAGGAAACTTCAGTGAATCAAATGTAAAAATAAGACAAATTTAAAGTTATTGAAATAGAATAGAGTCTTTCTAATTTAGAAAATGCCAAATAAAAATAATCTAAATAATAAGAATAATTTAGAAAATAATGCCAAAATGTCTTGATGCTGGTGTTAAAAATAATTTAGAGTTTAATTTTTTCAAAATTCCAACCTTTTTCAAGAGCTGTTAACTTTTCAAGAAAGCATCAAGAGGTGTTTAAATCAGCCAAAACAGCTTATTTTATACAGTTCAGAAGGGATCAATGGCAGAGTAGTCAATTTTCCCTCAGAACAGTGCATTTATCAATGATCAATATCTTACCAAATTTCAGAGCAGAACTAACAAGATGTGTTTGTGAAACACAATGTCCCCCTATATGTTGTTTGACATTGTAGGATGACCTTGACCTTGTGAAGGATGACCTTGACCTTGACCTTTCACCACTCAAAATGTGCAGCTCCATGAGATACACATGCATGCCAAATATCAAGTTGCTATCTTCAATATTGCAAAAGTATTCATAAAATAAGCGATTTGGGCCACATATATTTGACCTCTGACCTTGAAGGATGACCTTGACCTTGACCTTTCACCACTCAAAATGAGCAGCTCCATGAGATGCACATGCATGCCAAATATCAAGTTGCTATCTTCAATATTGCAAAAGTATTCATAAAATGAGCGATTTTGGTCACATATAATTGACCTCTGACCTTGAAGGATGACCTTGACCTTTCACCACTCAAAATGTGCAGCTCCATGAGATACACATGCATGCCAAATATCAAGTTGCTATCTTCAATATTGCAAAAGTATTCATAAAATGAGCGATTTTGGCCACATATATTTGACCTCTGACCTTGAAGGATGACCTTGACCTTTCACCACTCAAAATGTGCAGCTTCATGAGATACACATGCATGCCAAATATGAAGTTGCTATCTTCAATATAGCAAAAGTTATTGCAAAATGTTAAAGTTGGCGCAAACAGACAGACAGACCAACAGACCAACAGACAGACAGGGCAAAAACAATATGTCCCCCACTACTATAGTGGGGGACATAAAAATAGATTACTGAACCAGGTTAAACAAGGGAGATAAATACTGCATAAATACTGCAAAATCATGTACATGTTGTCTTTCTTTCAGTTATCTCTTAGTTGAAAGGCTTATCATAAGTGTTAATGACTAAAACAGTTATGTAAACTATGAAAATTCTGTGTTATGAAAAATTACATAATACAGTTAATGTCACATAATATTGATATAATAAAACCAAACTTTACTACACAGGAAACAAATGTTCTGACCAAATTTCATGAAGATAGAGCAAACTAGAAAGTTAACAAGATTTTACTATAGCCATATAAGGAAAATGCCCCGCCACTTGGCAGCCATGTTTTTCAAGCCAAGGTTACCATTTTTGAACTCATCCAAGATATCATTGGGACAAATCATCTGACCAAGTTTCATGAGGATCGGACAATAAATGTGGCCTCTAGAGTGTTAACAAGATTTTGCTATAGCCATATATAGCCATATAAGGAAAAATGCCCCGCCCTGTGGCAGCCATGTTTTTCAAGCAAACGTAACCATTTTCAAACTCATCCAAGATATTGTTGAAACCAATCTTCTGACCAAATTTCATGAAGATTGGACAATAAATGTGGCCTCTAGAGAGTGAACACGGCAAATGTTGACGTCACACAACGGACAACGCACGACGCATAAAGGACGACGGACAAAAGGCGATCACAAAAGCTCACCATGAGCACCTTGTGAGCTAAAAACAAAAGAGACCATGATATATATATATATCATGTGTATAAATCCAGAGTGCGGCCACTTTCGAACCATTGGGCATGAGTATACTATGTTCAACACCAAATATGAAACCTCCAGGCCTTATAATTTTAGAAGAAAAGATTTAGTACTTAAATGCCAATAAATATATAATATCCTTGTGACCCCTGGGGAATAATTTGAGACAACTTCTAAGAGGATTACTATTAAATTTTAATGTTATTTGCCAAACATAACATATGATGACCTTGTGGTTTCAGAGAAGTTATGTTGCATATAGTGTATATTTATAATCTGAATTCCATAGTTGAACAAATTGCATACCTTTTGTAATCTTTAGTTTAAACCTATTTATTTTAGCTTGATTGCATCAAAAGCCTAAGGCTTATTTGGGTCTGTTTCTTGGGACTAGAACCAATACTTGGCATCTATGGGGGGGATCTAAGGAACTCCTACAGAGGGGATTGACCTCGTGACCTCCCAGTTGCTAGGGGGACACCATATCCAGTACGCCACAGCCACCGAATTTTGTAACCTTTACAAATAGACAATTAAAATTATGAATGCACAATTTCATCTTAAAACGAACTATTTTATGCAAATGGAAACATTAAGTCATGCATCTGTGAAAACAAACAAAGCCATAAACATCCAAAGGGGTCAGCCTAGAGGTCTACATTGGCCAGATTATGGTCCCTTGAGGCCTGACATCCACAGGGTTGATCCTTGAGGTCTACATTGGCCAGATTATGGGTTCTTAGGGCTGACATTCACAGGGGTGATCCTTAAGGTCAACATTGGCCAGATTATGGTCCCTTGGGGCCTGACATCCACAGGGGTGGTCCTAGAGGTCTACATTGGCCAGATTATTGTCCCTTGGGGCCTGACATTCACATGGGTGGTCCTAGAGGTCTAGAATGGCCAGATTATGGTCCCTTGGGGCCTGACATCCACAGGGGTGATACTTGAGGTCTAGAATGGCCAGATTATGGTCCCTTGGGGCCTGACATCCACAGGGGTGTTCCTAAAGGTCTACATTGGCAAGATTATGGTCCCTTGGGGCCTGACATCCACAGGGGTGTTCCTAAAGGTCTACATTGACCAGATTATGGTCCCTTGGGGCCTGACATCCACAGGGGTGATCCTTGAGGTCTAGAATGGCCAGATTATGGTCCCTTGGGGCCTGACATCCACAGGGGTGTTACTTAAGGTCTACATTGGCCAGATTATGGTCCCTTGGGGCCTGACATCCACAGGGGTGTTCCTAAAGGTCTACATTGGCCAGATTATGGTCCCTTGGGGCCTGACATTCACAGGGGTGATCCTAGACATCTACATTGGCCAGATTATGGTTCCCTTGGGGCCTGACATCCACAGGGGTGGTCCTAGAGGTCTACATTGACAAGATTATGTGTTCTTAGGGCTGACATTCACAGGGGTGGTCCTAGAGGTCTACAATGACCAGATTATGTGTTCTTAGGGCTGACATTCACAGGGGTGGTCCAAGAGGTCTACATTGACCAGATTATGTGTTCTTAGGGCTGACATTCACAAGGGTGATCCTTGAGGTCTACATTGGCCAGATTATGGTCCCTTGGGGCCTGACATCCACAGGGGTGATCCTAAAGGTTTACATTGGCCAGATTATGGTCCCTTGGGGCCTGACATTCACAGGGGTGATCCTTGAGGTCTACATTGGCCAGATTATGGTCCCTTGGGGCCTGAAATCCACAGGGGTGATCCAAGAGGTCTATATTAGCCAGATTATGGTCCATTGGGGCCTGACATTCACAGGGGTGATCCTTGAGGTCTACATTGGCCAGATTATTGTCCCTTGGGGCCTGACATTCACAGGGGTGATCCTTGAGGTCTAGAATGGCCAGGTTATGGTCCCTTGGGGCCTGACAATCACAGGGGTGATCCTTGAGGTCTACATTGACCAGATTATGGTCTCTTGGGGCCTGACATTCACAGGGGTGATCCTTGAGGTCTACATTGACCAGATTATGGACCCTTGGGGCCTGACATTCACAGGGGTGATCGTAGAGGTCTATATTGGCCAGAGTATGGTACCTTGGGGCCTGACATTCACAGGGGTGATCCTAGAGATCCACGTTGGCCAGATTATGGTCCCTTGGGGCCTGACATTCACAGGGGTGATCTTGAGGTCTACATTTGCCAAGTTAAAGTCCCTTGGGGCCTGATATCCTTTTCTTCTTAATTCAATAGGAAATCAAATCCCCCAAAATGTCCAATAGTTATGTTATCTGATTTTAATGTTAACAATCCTGCAAGGCAACAGCAAGCGTGAGATAATTAGTTGCACAGAATTCAATAGACAATGTGTTTACCAGTTGCTTGAGGACATTCTTATCACAGATCCAGACTTGGATCACCTGTGAAAACAAATGAGAATAGACATAAACATGCAACTTTTGCAACATTTACTTTCATTAGACAAACAATATTGCCAAAGTTTTTAATAAATCAAAACTGCAAGAAACATTTGGTTCAAAGTCACATACAAAAGCCATGTATTCATATTTCTTATACACATTCATACCTTGACAGGCGAGTATTCCATCCGGTTTCAAGGCTGATTTCATGAGCTCATAGTACGACTTCTGGAACAGGGAGGATGCAGGCCCTGAAGGTGCAACGATTTCATATGTGATTTTGTCCCCTATGTGAGTGACCATATCCCATATATTATCTTTAAAACATTGCTGTGAGAATAACGCCAGAATCATCCAAATTCTCAAAATGAATCAGGTTGTTTTAGTTAGTGCCAGCTTTGAGAAAGTTTAGCCTGAATTGAGCCCTATGAGTTGAGCCCTAAAAAATTGAGACCAGGGCATTAAGTCCTGAAAATTAAGCCCTGGAAATTGAGCCCTAGATTTCAGCCCTGAGAATTTAGTACTGGGACTTGAGCCCTGAAAATTGAGTCTTGGAATTGAGCCCTGAGAATTGATTCCTGGGACTTGAGCCCTGATAATTGAGTCCTTGGACTTAAGCCCTGAGAATTGAGTCTTGGATTTGAGACCTAAGAATTTAGTCCTGGGACTTGAGCCCTGAGAATCGAGTCCTGGGACTTGAGCCCTGTGAATTGAGCCATGAGAATTGAGTCCTGGATTTGCGCCCTGAGAATTAAGTCCTGGATTTGAGCCCTGAGAATTGAGTCATAGATTTGAGCCCTGAGAATTGACTCCTGGAATTGAGACCTCAGAATTTGAGCCCTGAGAATTGAATCCTGGATTTGAGCCCTGAGAACTGAGTCCTGGATTTGAGACCTCATAATTTGAGCCCTGAGAATTGAGCCCTGAGAATTGAGTCCTGGATTTGAGACCTCAGAATTTGAGGTCTGAATTTAGAGTCTTTAGAATTGCTCCATAGAAATTCGAGGAATTGAGCACTGAGAATTGCGCCATGGGAATTGAGTCCTTAGCATTAAGTCCTGAGAAAAGTGGACTAGAGTTCTGAGAATTTAGCCCTGAAGACTGCACAGGCTAATCTGAGAGGACACATGCATGAAGCCCTGAAGTGGCTGCTCCTGCTCACCTACCCACAGGGTCGGAGGAGTCAGTGATGATGACATCGTACTGCCCCTGGTGAGCCTTCATGTACTCAAACCCGTCCCCAACATGTAGGTGCAGCTTGGGGCTGGAAAAACTCTCCGCCATCTTGGGCAGGTACTGTTTGGACACTTCTATCACTTTCTGAAACAGGTCAGAACAAACCGTCCTTATTTATATATAACCATCTGTACAGTGTAAAACGCTCTTTACTTGCGCACAAAATGGTAGTTTATAACAGTATTTGATTACTAGTTAGTAAGGAGTTAGTTTTATAGACAGCAGCAATTGTTTAAGGTGCATACAAACTATTGCAAATTTAATTCCATTATTCCATTCCATTGTACATTGCTATATTAACCAATCATCAGTGATGAATATCATATGCTTAGCAGTTAATGAACATTATATTAAAGGGTGTGTGAGTTTTGTTGTGAGTTCAAAATCAGCATATGGATAGGTCAGTATTCTTGGATGTATTGGAATTGATCCTTTAACCCTTTGCATGCTGGAAAATTTGTTGTCTGCTAAAATGTCGTCTGCTGAATTTCTAAAATTAGCATTTTCTTCGATTTTTTTCAAAGAATACAATCAGAATAGCAAATAGTTTGGATCCTGATGAGACGCCACGTTCTGTGGTGTCTCATCTGGATCCAAACTGTTTGCAAAGGCCTTCAAAATTGGGTTCCGGCACTGAAAGGGTTAAAGGGTTTGTGAGTTTTGTTGTGAGTTCAAAATCAGCTGAGGATAGGGCAGTGTTCTTGGATGTATTGGAATTAATCCTTTAACAAATTGGAGGATGACTTCTAATGTTTTGTGACAAATACTCGATTTAAAGACCTGGAAAGAAACTTGTAAAACATGCTTTTGACAAAATCACTGGGTTGCCCAGGCATAGTGGATAGGGTGTCTGCCTAGCGACTGGAGGTCATTGGTTCAGCCCCACTGTGGGAGCATTCTTTTGATCTCTCCAAAAAACACCAAACACTGATTCTCTGCAGGAAACTGACTACAGAGTGTTTCAATAAAACTAAGGCTTATGAGGCAATAAAGCTTAAACAAATAGGTTTAGAATAAAAAGTGTCACTCACATCGTCAATCTCACACTGGTCGACCCGTTCCACATCAGGGTGCTTGATTACCTCCCTTAGAATACCTCCGTCACCACCACCAATGATAAGCACCTGCAACAAAGAATAATTTGAGCCTCCTATTGGGAAAACAGGGCTTAATGCATATATAGATTTGTCCAAGACGAGCCTATGCATTCTGCAAATGCTAATAAGAGACACTTTCCGCTTTTATGAAACTCTTTGTTTAGAGGAAGTGTCTTGTTAACCAAAATTCAGTTTAGGCCGAAAATGTCAATCATTACACCTTATCTGGGACCACACTTTATGCATATGCATTTAGATCAGCTTCCTCTAAATGCAGCTCCAATGAAGTAGTTATTATAGGTAGTCACCAGTATAGAACAGCAAAGAATACATAATAAAACAAGAGCTGTCTCCATAGGAAGACATATGCCCCGAAAAAACGCTTTTTCGAAACCTTAACGCAGATTTCAAAACCTTAACGCGGACCCTAAGTTCAAGGTCAAGGGGGTCAAAATTTGTGTGCGTATGGAAAGGCCTTGTCCATATACACATGCATACCAAATATGAAGGTTACATCTGAAGCGACATAGAAGTTATTAGCATTTATCGAAACCTAAGCAAAAGTAAGACAGACAGACAGACATACAGACGGAAATGCAATCACTATAGGCCCACCTTCAGGGGCATAAAAATTAAATAATTAAATTGACAATATGCTATTGGCAGGGATCAGAATGCTTTTGGTTATACCAGTCATAGACTGATGGGTTGATGATTTATTTATTTAACCCTTTTCCACTCAGAGGCGCACTAGGTCTAGGAGGTGTGTTGAGGGGTATACCATAACTTCCTAGGTCTAGGATGTGAATTGAGAGGTATATATTACGTTCCTAGGTCTATGATGTGAATTGAGAGATATATCTTACCGTAAAAACGCAGTCATAAGTCTACCCGGCTCATAGGTCGGGGGGTATACTTTGGTACCAAAATTGGAGATTTTGAGTATGTTAGCTTCATAAGTCGAGTCAGAAATTTTCTGTTTACGAATTTCATAAACGGACGCCATTTTAAATATACATGAAGTTGCGGTAGTATTCTATACATTGCACATGACGTCACCGTGGAACTGTTGAACGTAGGCAAAGCCAACACATGTTTTCTAAATTTCGTTTAATATATTCAATATGATTCATTGTGGAAATGGAAAATAATATTTTTCAATATAGACAAGCATAATCAACCACATAGAAAACAACATAGAAAACTTTAAACAATACGATCTTATACCAAACTCATGTTCAGCAGCACTGTTGTTATTTCAATTCTCCGCAAACTCTATCACGCGTATTTAAAATGCATTGTCATAAGCCTGGCGTTTGCGTTTGCCAGGCATTTTCAAAGATTTATCGTAAGTCCAGTTGTGTTTTTGTTTATCTAATTAATAAATGGTTGCACTCAATAATCCACGCTAGTAATTATCCACAAACTATTTTTCGCTTTTAATACGATGAAACAATGTTATCACTGTAATCCAATCTTTGTACTTTTAATCTGACTGTCAAAACAATTGATTAGTGTCTCGGTAAAACGTGTTTTTATAACAATGATTGACATGCCCAAGAGACCGCTGACTCCACCTTTTTCTCTAAAACAGTTTCAAAGTCGGAGCTATACACGTACTCATGCATAATGGGACGATTGCAAGCGAGTTACAAACACGCGATTGGTTAAGCATTTCCACTGGGGGCTGACGAGGTATAAGCGTAGGCCGTTTCGCTACGACGTCGGGTATATGTTTTACTACGAAAACATTGTGTAAATACACTACTTAATAAGGCGAGTTTCATCTTTTGTGGTATTTATGGATTAGAGAACGAACATCCAGTAATGGTAGGTACTTATTTTCAATAAGAAACTAATTACAATTGTGCGCAGTTGCAACCTTTACATTTATTTTGAGCTTAAATCGAAATATTTTGATTTGAAGCAATGCATAAGGTGGTTATTCTTTTAAAATTGCCAATTACGGTAACTTAAATTGAATAAAACTTTTTGTTCCTTTGATTCAGAGTACATTACACATTTTGAAGTACAAACCAGGTTACGAACATTTTTTTAATTATCCAAATGGTTTGTTTCGAAGGAAATTACAAGTCGCTTTATGTATAGGTTTCGCACAGAGTATGTATTGGTTGTGCTACGAAGTACAAATATAGTGTATAGGTTACTCAACGAAGTTTCTGTATCAGTTACTGCAGACTGCCATTGCCCAGTGCAAAAGATGCTGTGCTTCATTGTGCGCATAAACATCCAAACGGAAAGGTGTCCAGGTGTACAATACAGAAATCGCACGTTTAATATTATGGGTGGCGACATAAACAAGTATGCTGAAAATATTACATTCAATCCGGTTTCTGGCAAATTGAGAATTCCGACAAAATCTACAGTCACAGAAAGTCTTGTGCGAAAGATATCACGAATAAACACAGCATGTCCATTGTCAGATTATTTATTATTATTAATATATTATTCTCATTATCTCGAAGTTGTAACGACATACAAAAATAGTTGGGGATATCTGGAGAAACCCGCAGACGAAAACAGAAAAAGGAAAATCGAAAGTTAAGCCCAAGTCTCACTATTGCCGGTAGAGCCTCGGTCCATACCGGTTTGCTAACGCAGGTCGACAGGCGAGAATCGGGATGATTCTTAGACAGTTTTTAACGCGGTCACACTTTTTCCTGGTGCCGCCCCGGTTGAAGCCGGTCAACAGCCCGACAGAGTCCCGGTCAACCCCGGACTGGTTTATCCCGGTGAAGCCCCGGCAGAGCCCCGGTTGTCGCCGGTAATGCCCAGGTTGATCCCCGGTGAAAGCCGGAAGCGTTCCGGCAGAGCCCCGGTATACCGTCACTACGCCGGCACTCAACGGGGCTATACCGGCATCATACACCGGCAGAGCTTCGGCAACGCCCCGGTTTAACGGTTAACCTCGGACAACCGGGGCACCACCGGGAAAGTATTAAAATGTTTAATACCTCCGGTATGAATCGGAAGTCACCGGAAAGGACCGGCAACGACCGGCTTGGCACTGGAACAACCGGGACTGCACCGGGAACAACCGGGACGGCACCGTCAGAGCGCCGGTTTACTTATGTACCGAAGCTATACCGGGACTCTGTCGGCATTCACCAGGCTCGCCGTAGCTCTGCCGGGGTCTGTTTGGGCCCCGTTGGAGCTACGGTGCCGTCCCGATTTTTCCCGATGCAGTCCCGGTTGTTCCCAGTGCCACGCCGGTCGTTCCCGGTGACTCCCGGTTCATCCCGGAGGTATTAAACATTTTAATACTTTCCCGGTGGAGCCCCGGTTGTCCCTGGTCGTTCACAGTTCATCCCGGTGGAGCATCGGTATCCCGGTAGGGCCCCGGTTCATCCAGGTAGATTCCTGATCACGCACCGGGGCTCCGCCGGCATCATAGTGAGACTTGGCTTTAACCGCTTTGTAACACGAGGTAAATCTACCGGCCGTCGTGTACGCAGTAAACAATAACCTGTGACAGAAACCCACTGCCACACCTTTATAACAATACATTGATTTAGCAATTGCGGATTTGTCCCATTGGGATCCTACTTTCCACACCTTACGGCTGTTACATGTGTTGATTTTACAGTTAAAATCATGTATACTTACATGAAATTCATCTAAAAATTAGTTGGCGATAACAGATTTTCAAGAATCGCTTTGATATATATACAATGTAAAAATCAAAATCCGTATGAGATAAAGAAGGATCGAAGTTGGGACATGGGATTTACTTTGACTTAAGCAGTGTTTCGAGATTAGCGAGTTGGACATAACGAGGATCGAACGAATGTTATTTGATAAAGAATACCGTATGCTAAAAACCTATTGTCGGTCTCTATCTAAAAGAACGTATAAGGCATTGTCACAAAGTGAAGATGCGTAATTATTATTAAGACCGACGTCATTAGGTTCTCGACTCTCAACTGTCGTCTTATATATGGATTTTCGATTTTGATCGTTTCGTTTGGCCTAGTCATGAATTTAATAATACGATAATAATGTGCATTACCATGTCGACTTTGCGCTTCGGGTCATCTTTTGTCGTTGTTACTACCTCTTCCGAAAAGGATACATCCAGCAACTCCATGACTCTGTATTAATTTTTTTTCTCTTTATTTCGCCTTTGAGAGATAACCAATACGTCTTCTGTGAGAAACGCATACACGCTAAAGCGTTGTCGTAGCGAGGCATATACGTATACTGTCAGAGACACGATCATGCATAATAATACTATTTAGCCTTTATTTCTGATAACTGGATCACCCTACACATTTATAAACACACCAGTGGCTTAACGATACATACATCATTATGGAAATTGTAAAATTGTGTCAATTAAACACAGTTGTAAACCTTAATTGCATTTTTTTAAGTGAAACTTGACTTTGGTTTGCTAAATCAGCGGTATATTTAATGTTTAACCGCATAAACCAGACACATGTTGAATCATAATTTGATGTAACAGATCTCTGAAATGTCATCGTGCTTAAATTCAGAGTTTTGTTATTACAAAAGCATTATCTTACCTGTTTTAAACACAAATTTCCACTAATCCGTTCTTCGATGTCATATGTATTTACGAAATGTTTTCGTAGTAAAACATATACCGGACGTCGTAGCGAAACGGACTACGCTTATACCTCGTCAGCCCCCAGTGATTTCGCTTCTCTAAACAAAGGAATCCAATTTTGTCGGCGAGAAAGGTGTTCTTTATGGCTTCTTGACAGGAAACAGCTTTCCTTTGATGACGTCAAACTGTCGATTCACACATATTGCGAATTTTCGCGAGACTTTAAATGATGTCCTTGATTCTTTGTTTACACGAACAGTAAAAAAACAACACCTGCTTACATGAAGACTTTGGATTAAATAATCAAAATAAAAAAAAGAGTGATTATATTAATTGGTAAGTATCAGTAAAAATACGACGTTTTGTTAGTCGTAAATCAACGATTTTTTTTATACAACAACTATTGCCGCGGGGATCAATCTTCATCGAATTTCATTATTTTTTTCATGGAATTTCTTTATTTTTTTTCATGGACCACCTCATAAGTCGATACCGGTTTTTTAATCAAATTTTGGAGGTAAAAAATCACGACTTATGAGTGCGTTTTTACGGTACCTTCCTATGTCTAGGATGTCAATTGGGAAGTATATCTTACCTTTCTAGGTCTAGGATGTGAATTGAGAAGTATATCTTACCTTTGTAGGTCTAGGATGTGAATTTAGAGGTATACCTTACCTTCCTAGGTCTAGGATGTGAATTGAGAGGTATACCTTACTTTCCTAGGTCTAGGATGTGAATTGAGAGGTATACCTTACCTTCCTAGGTCTAGGATGTGAGTTAAGAGGTATACCTTACCTTCCTAGGTCTAGGATGTGAGTTGAGAGGTATACCTTACCTTCCTAGGTCTAGGATGTGAGTTGAGAGGTATACCTTACCTTCCTAGGTCTAGGATGTGAGTTGAGAGGTATACCTTACCTTCCTAGGTCTAGGATGTGAGTTGAGAGGTATATGTGCCAGCATCTCTTGGTATGAAAACTCATCCCGCTCTGTACACTGTATAACACCATCAAGTACCAACACGTTGCCATAGGTCTTACTGAAAAAAATGAGAGTTTGTCAAATAGTTGTTTTTCAAGGTTAATTGTCAAATATTTTTATCTAATATTATTTGTCCCAGATCATTTGTCCAAGGTTTTTTGTCCCCGTTTTTTGGTCCAAAGACTTTTAGGAAACTGAGTCTTTTAGACAACCATATGTTTTTATGTTATAAAAAAACAGTTATATGATTCTCTATTTTTATACAATATTCTCAATTATCTGAAATTCAAGTCAAAATTTTGGACACTGGATTTTTAACAAAAAATGTGTCCATACAGCACAGATGCCCTCACATCCTTGTTTTGAATAAACACTCTGCTTATGTGGGAAAAAATGTAACAAAATTGGATGGTGGGCAAGTTCACACGCTGATTTTCCCTTTACCACTTAGATACATGTACATATTTTGACACATTTCTAGTCCCTTAGAAAGTAAAATTTAAGTATAGACCTTTCTTATTAGATTCAAGTTTTAAAGGCTTCATTTCCAACCCGTAGATACTGATGAGCAGCAACAGCATAAAACCTGAACGGACTGCGAGTTACTCTTTTTATGCTGGTTGCAAAAGCCATTTTCACTTTGCATCTTATGGGGGAAAGGGTTAAAATGGTAACAATTGATATCATATGCAATATCGACAGACTTTTAAATGTGTCAGCTTTTTTTGTACCCAGTCTTGTGGCTTTGTCTTACAGCTAACATAGCAGCAGCATATCGTAGAGAAAATCTATGGAAGGGACAGAAATTACTAAAATACATCACTAAATGGTTTCTTCTAATGTCCCAAAGTCGAAGATGTATGTTTAATAAAAATTGAAAACTCAAATGTAAATGCTAAATAAACAAATGCATGCATCCTTCAGATATCTGGCTAGAATTACATTTTTTAGACATATCATCACAAAAACGTAATAGAACAGTTCAACATATTTCACATGTAATCATAGTCATGATCAATTTTCCCCATTAATGTTCAAGCCTGAGATACGAAAGAATTTAAAGTAAACACATAGACAATAGTGGCTGGTAGTTTTAAAGCATGAAGTACCATTGCAGTTAAATGTTGCTTGAAATTTAAGAAAAAGGAAAAACTAATATAGTTACTAAGCATAAATGGTCAAATATCTGAAAATTGGAGGAAAGTAATTGCATACAAGTTGTAAGGCACCATCAAAATTATTAAATACTTTCATGGTTTTTTTACATATCATACTCATGTTGGGCTGTTTACAAGATTTAATGTCAACAATGAATTTGTACTTCAAACAGACTGAGATTATGTCATCAATATTAAATGTTCATTTCATGAGTATGCTGTTAAGCAAACCCATTAAAACATTGCAATATTAACAGTTTTTCAGGATTTACAATTATGTAAATGAATAAATCAAGAACATGACGACAAAGTTTTGTTTTGTTTATTGAATTGTAAACTGAAAGTAGATGGTTCCGTTTTTGTTGTTTTTTGTCTGTATTAAGAACAACCAGAAGAAATCCTGTAAGAAATGCACCTAGCTTTATAAGTATGCTGGCATCTAACAATGTCTGTAAATGAAAACTACCTTGTTTATTTTTACTGTTGTTGTTATGCATCAATGTATTGTCACATTCTCTCTAAACCCAGGTGATTTGGCTAAATGTGAAAACTATTCTCACAACACAATTTACAATTCACAACACAATTTACAATTAACTATTCAAAACACTTCAAAATTCTGTCCCTTGAAGTATCTTGATAAGTTTCAAAGCAACTCTAGTCATCCCAATAAAACTGCTTTGGGAGCTATAAGCACATAAATTAGAAATGCTTTGAATCTTAAAAAAAAGACATTGTTAAAATCTGCAATTAGTTGGTCATCCTTCAGTGACAGATGAAACTATACATTGGCACAAGAAATGGGCAGTTTTTAACAGTCACTTACAAGATCCAAAGACATCAACTTAGCCAGATAATCGTATTTAGAGTTCATTATTAGAACTTTTTTCTCACCTTTTTGCAGTCATTTTGTATCTTAACCAAACATTGGAAATATGTTGTAATCACATATTCAAATTAAATAAACAATTTAACTATTAAAATGCACAGTAACTGGAAATGACACCTGTTACACAAGATAGCATGTAATTAGCCATACATATTAATTACATCATGGATATCAATGTAAAGCAAATGACAATGCATACTGTTTACAATCAATTGAAGGGCAACAGATGGTTTCAATGGAGTTGGCTTGACAACTTTGAATTGCTTTATTGCATGACTCCAGATTGTTGTGAAAAAGGTATTTATGAACAGGCATCTGATACCCCTATCAATATTGGCTATTCCAACTATAGCTACACATATTAGTATTTTCAGGTTGGACCTTCATTTTGAACAGCTGAGTCCATAGATAACACTGCCATGCATCAAGTGTTCCCTAAATGTCGGTGCTTAATGTAAACCTGCTTGATTTTTTAATTCTCTTTGCCCTTATATATGAACTAGTATACTTTTGAACTATTGTTGAGACATATGCTCTGTTTAATGACAGGGCCCTGGATTTTTTACTGTCGTGTATCGGTGCCCCCCCCCCCCCCCCAGCAAAAAAGCATACCTTTTCCCTCTATTTTTGGGCAAAATTCTCCCTAGAAAAAACCCCAGTAAAAAACAAACACATAAAACCTGTATCACACTAGACTGATATTGTGTTTCCTAGCCTCATCAATACAGCTTTAGACCGGAAATATGACATTTCGTACACCGGCATGTTCTTTACATCTACAGGTACACCATTTCCAGATGATAGAATGTCTCTTGATGAAAATTCATGCAGAAAAAGCGTATTAAAAATGATAACTACTTCAAACAGGCAGCATAAGCCAATACATATGATTCGCGTAATAAAAAACAAACAGAAACACAGTAATCAGCGTCATCAGATAACTGTGATGACAAGTCAAATGAAATTGAACATGTTGAAAAGTGCAGATGATTCACCATGTCAAAATAAAGGAACATGTACAGTGGAAACCCTCTAAACCGGATCCTCTTTATACCAGAATCCTCTCTAATTTGTCCGGACCCATTTTTTTCCCTATAATACCATACATAAAATATCTCCTCGAGACCGGAATCCCCTCAATTCCGAATACCGTTCATTCTTGGATCAAAATTGGGTCATTCTATACATAATTGTACCCCTCTAAACCGCTCAGGGCCGGTATATCGCACCTCAGAACTAGTGTCGAAAAGTTGTGAATAGCGGATTAAAGACGCGTGAAATTAATAAAGGTGGTCGAAAATTTGTAAACTGTTAAAATCGCAAAACCAATTTAAAGATACTTGCCCTGTGATGTATTTATCAATCAATAGAGGTGATAATACTGATTATAATTACTGATAACAAACATAGAGTTCTTTAGTGTGTTTTGTTGGAAGCTGTGTTAAATTTTAATAATCTTAATGCTTATATATTTTGTGTAGTTTATTACAAATTCTAATTTAGTGTCATATAAAATGGTGATTTGCAGATTTCTTGAAGCAGTTGCATTTTGATATTCATTTAGATTTTCAAATTGGTAATAAAGATAACTAAGACTAAAAATGTCCGAACCTCCTTCTAAGCGAAGGCCCGTGGAATTGTCTCTAGAAGACAAAATCAAATTGATAAAAGAATCAGAGATGTTCCCTAAACCAACACTCAAGATTCTGTCAAAGAAATATAGGGTAGGAAAGTCGACGATCGGGGATATCATGCGAAAATAGTCTGCGTACATATCTCATTGGGAAAACTCTTCACCAAACAAAAGTCGGTTTAACAATGAAATGAAATTTAGAAACATCAACAAACTTGTATGAGACTGGTTCTGTATTGTAAGGGCTAAGTCATTGTGTATGGGACTTGTTCTGTATTGTAAGGACTAAGTCATTGCCGATCTCTGGTCCGATCATACAGGAAAAGGCACGGAGCTTTGCTAAGGAACTAGGAATTAGTGACTTTAATGCGTCTAATGGGTGGCTGTGTCTTGGAAGATGTTTTTCAGTGTAAAAAGGAACTAAATTCACCTAAAAATGCATACATGTGTAAAATTGTTTGTTTTTCAGGTTGCTCTGTTTGTTTTATGTTGTTAATGATATTGCTTTCGAATCAATAGATTAAGTGACATGTGTTGTTCTTATGGGATGCAGTATCAATAAATGTTATATGTAAATAAACATTTTGCTGAAAGTGTTGTTTCCATATCAGCTATGTAATTGAGCTTCTGAAAGTAAAATAGACAATGTCCCCTCTAAACCGGAATCCTCTCTAAATCGGAATTTCCTCTTGGTCCCGGGGATGTCTGGTTTTGAGGGGTTCCACTGTATGTGTGTAAAAGGGGAGAGAAATACTGCTGGAGCAACAGGTGTTTCAACTCTTCATTATATTGACATTCATTAATTACAATATTAGTCTTATTTGAGTGTCAAATATACTCAATTATAAAAAGCGATGAATATAGTTCAAACATGTCCAAATGAGAGAGTAAGTAAAAAGATCCCCCATCAAAGGAAAACGGGGCAAAAATTCCCCCTCATGAGGGATGTGGGAAGCGCCCCATGATGGAAATAAGGGGCCCTGAATAATAATTGGCCAATAAAAGAGTTACCAAGGCTAATTGTTGAACATGAATGGCAAATAACTAATGAAAGATAATAGAACAACGCCACTACCGTAAATCACAGGGGCCACCTCTTTTTTGTGATGCATTAATAAATGAGCCAATACTACAGTACTTCAGAGGTGGCCCTAAGGACCAGATGTGTTTCAATGCCACGGATAATTCAAATAGTAGATTTTATAGGTTTTTTCCAACATAATTGGCATAATTTAAAAAATCGGGCCATGTAGTGCAGTTCAGCAAAGATTTAGACATCCACACATGTACAGACACATATAATAGCAACCCATTTGAAAATGTGAGGACCTTAATAAGTTGTGACATGGAGAAGATTTAAACAGAAAACCAACGTATTTTGCCTTTGTGAGGAGCAAATTTCCACCCAATGAAATCGTGCACACCATCAAACAATTGCCTCGCACATCTCTTTGCTGTAAGAAGCATAAAAGCATGGCTTCTTGTAGATCTAATATATAATTTGGTATTTAATGTAAGTCATGTGGCGTTCCATGATCCAGATACATAGATACAGGCTATAGCTAATTAACATACCCAAGGGTTACTCATAACATAGATGCAGACAGCCCGCACATTCAGTTTCTTGTATGTATTGCTTGGTATAACATCATTATTAGTAGTTGTAGAGTTAAGCTTCATTAGAATGTTATTAAATACAGCCCAACCCCTCTTAAGCAGCCAGTCAAGGGAAACAGCCAAATTGGCTGCTTAAGCGGGGTGGCCTCTTAAGAGGGGGTTGGGTCATAGGGAGTCTGGAGTTGATGAGTGCATGGCCAACTGTTCAATTTTTGTATTAACAAAATGGTAAATATGTGTACATGTACTAAACTATGTATAGACTTAAAATAATTTTATTTCTTCCTTTCTAAAATCAGCTATAAGACAACATTTTCATTCAAAAAAATATTCTATTCATCTTTCTAATCATCATCAATATCATCATCATCAAAATCAAGTCAATAAAAAAGAAGCATTTTCATGATTCATTGTTTACACAATGCGCGTTGTATGGCCCCAATGCACTTAAGATGGGAACAGTTGTGAATCAGTTATGCGTGAATAACTCCTGTGTAACTATAAATCGATAATTTAATCAGTTTATTGCAGTTTTATGGCTTTGAATACCTACCGCACGAATTGGTCCTGACAGTGATCTCCTTCACGATTAAATCGTGGCCAGTTACTTAAGAGACTGATATTAGCAACCAGGTGTAATCCTCCTGGTAATCGTGCTTTTCATGCATAATTAAAAAAAAACTTTTTTTCGCCGCATACAGGGTTTTATCAAAATTAATATTGAAATCATTGTTAATATAAAACAAATATAGATGTTTTGTTTTATTCCCAAATGAGAATAATAATTTGTAATCCGAAACACACTTGCGATTGTTTAATGTTAACGAGACGTTTTAACAAATTCTAGCATCGTGTATTTCCTTTGTCCCGACAAAAGCGCGCGAAAATTATGCACCAATGAACAATGTCACGCCATACCCATGGTTCGAAAGCATGCGTGTATTGATTTTTGGATAAAAACTTTGTAGCACAGAGAACATGTAGATCAGTTGATTTCGGTTAAAAGTTTTGTTGTTCTTTTTAACTTTTTATTAGCCGATAATTGTCATAAATGTGTGCTTGAAATAGTATGAGCTACAAATAATAAATTATAAATTAAGAATCTCCTTTCCAGTAATAATAGGTGATATTCGCACGTGCGGAAATAAAAAGATCAAACAGTCGCATATTGCTTTTAACCCGATAACCCGATAATCCACCGCTAATTAATTGCAATTTGCAAACTGGCTGTCAAAATGTTTATCACACATCACGCTTCAGTACTACAGAGCCTAAACCGCAGACTGGAAGTACGTATCGATTTTTTCGCCGTTGCGTCTGTGTAATTTTGCCAATGTACATGACTGACTTACTTGCGCGTGACCACTCATATGGGGGGAATTTAACATTTGGGATGCAAAATTGCTGGCCGCTGGCCGGAGGCCTGCGAGCGTCGAAACTACTTAAAAAAATTTTGAAACATAAATGCTAAATCTTGACATCTGGGAGATTTTGAAGCCAATGTGCACGCTATTACTAAATTACACGGCACCGCACCAGGCTCCATATTATTTGCAAATGCGACAAACTAGGGAAAATAGTCTGTTAGATTCATTTGAGTGCCGCAACATCTGAGTAGATCACCCGCAATGTAGGAGGAAGCTTGCGCATATAGTCAAGTACGTGTAACAGTCGGATCTGGTCATTGTGTTGTTTAGAAAAGTGTGTTTTCAAGGTTTCCTATTGAACTTTCAGCGTGTCCTTGTTTACATCATCTAAATAAAATTCAGTCACAAAGAGAAACTCTTCACTGTAAAGCTTGTAGCTCGTCGGCATGATGTGGGCGTTGGCATGCTAACGTTGGGCCAACGTTGGAAAATATATCGGTTTGCCAGCTTAGGTTGGCACCTCCTATGGTAATATCTGCCAATCTTGGGATTCATTATTTGCAGTATAATATAAGATTTATGCTTAATAGAAATGAGCAGATTGGATTTATAAAAAGATAGGAATGTCAGGAATGGGCTTCCGTAGTTTTATATTTTGTGCAGAGGGACACCATATAAATCCTGAATCTGCACATTTCTACTAAAATTGCTTCAATTTAACTTCAGGCAGAAATCAACATCTGCACAAGCATTGCCGTCCTAGTTACGGTACAATATTGTATTTCTTAGGTTCAGCTACAAGTAGGGGTTTCTTGGACTAGTCTATTCATTTCCTTCAATATGTGAACAAAGGGCATATACACACATGTAGCATTTTGCGTGTATTTGTATTATTGCAACATAGTGATGGTTATCATAATCATTTTACTCACTTTAATGTCTTTCCTTGTTTCTTGGAAAAAATTTGTCTGCATCTTCCGGTATAACAGGGACCTATATAGGTCCCTGGGTATAAACATCCGGGAAAATTGGAGTGTACGGTGGCTCATTTGTTCCATTGGAAAACAACGAAGTTAGAAAACGGATAGAGCTATCGAGATTTTATCACTTTTGCAACAGCATCAGTTTTTATTGAAAATCGGCGTTTTTTTTTTAAAATAAGGGCATGATAAAATATGTCTGATCCAGAGAAGATTAAGCAATTCATCTCCTAGCTCAGCCAGTTTTTCTTTTTTTTGTCAAAAAGTGGTCAGGCTATAGACGGCCCTGTACACTACAATAAGATAACATTACATGTGGTGGTTCATATATCGTGCATTGGCACCATCCCCTGTCATTAGAGCCACCTCCTTGGCGTTTGCTCCATCTCTTTTGGGAAAATACAAAAATATTTATAAAATCTGTAGGAAGCCAATGTTTTTGTACATGCAGCAACTAGTATGTTTGTTGAATGCAATGGTTTGATGTTCTTCACTAATAAAACGGGTGGAAATTTGCTTGTCAAACAGGCAAAAGACATCAATTTGCTTTCAAAAACTGCACCATGCCACAACTTATAAAGGTCCTCACTTTCCAAATGGGTTGTGATTGTATGTTTCTGTACCTTAGAGGATTAATTAATTCTTTCTAAATCACACTATATTGCCCGTTTTTTTAATAAATAATGCAAATTATGTTGGAAAAAACATATAAAACCCTACTCACCCTGAAGTATATACTTGAAATTTCTAAACATCTGGTCCTTAGCGCCACCTCGGAAGTAGAATTGGCTCATTTATTAATGCATCACAAATAAAGATCGTTCCCGTGATTAACAGCCATGAAAGCCCATTAGAAAAGCCAACATATTTATATTGCTTAGTTAAAATGTATTTAGACTCGCTATTTGTATATCCTAGTTAAGTTTTCAAATTATGTTAATATGTTAATGTTATTCCTTACTATGTAACATTTAACATTTAATAAGACTTTACAAGCGTCAGCAAGTGTAGCAAGTGAATAAATTTCCCATTGGTTAATCTTGGACTCAAAATGCATGACTTAGTTCTTAACTTATTTAATATGCTTAAGCCTTAACTTAAGTGAAGAAAAGTGACGACTGTTACAATTCAAGTGTACACAACAAACCTTTTGAAAACTAGAACGTCTTGATATTTCGACTTTTCGTGAAAAAGTACATTTTCCACTTGCAATGACATGGCCTGACCAGGCCATAATTGATTTGATTCACCAAACCATCCGTCCTTTATTTTGTTCATGTTGACAGTTGACACTTCTTCACACGTTGTTTCCGGTAGAACTGCTGCTCATGCGCAAACGCAGGTTACACTAAAGTAAATATTTCTCCTTGACCGTCTCCAAATTCCCATATGAATTCTCAAAATAATCTGTTCGAATGCGGCTAAGCCAGTACTCCATATGCACGCGAACGGGAAACTGAACGTTTTGGGCTGCGTTAAAGTGACAAAATGTCGGGAAAAAAATGCTGGCTTAAGTCCCGTGTCTTTTTAGTGTACGTGAAATTTCCCTCGATGGGCGATTGGTTTCTCAATTTCTCGATAACTTGATTTGTATACACCGATATATGATACGAATACGAATGTACATACATAATTCAGCGCATGAATAATCACGCTTTCTCAACCATGCATAACTAATGAGTGACTATAGTTTTCAAATGACTATTTAATCTAGAAATGTGCCGCTCCACCGATGGGGTCCCAACCCATCAATAACTAATGAGTGAGCATTGTATTTTCATCGATTTTACTTGTTAGCTTGATAGTTTTCGAAAAATTAGTGTAAAATTATACATAAAATCATGTTATTTTATAAAAAGATTTAAATTTGTATGACACGACGATGAAAATAGCATTTGAGGAGCAATTTCTAAAACTGAACTCCAAATATAAACGCTACAAATTGGTATTAAGTACGAACATGTCGACCGTAAATCTAGATTCTAAAACTCCAAAACGGTATGATATTTGCAAAAGTTAAAGTTATAACTCGCCGGGCTGTCGAAATCAGAAGAAAAACTTAATATATTTTTATATATCTGTTTACTACGTTACGTAAGCTTTCTAATGATATATAATTTGTCAAAATCGGCCGAGAAATGAAACTATAATTTAACAAAAGACGTGAGTGGGTACATCAAAATGTATTACCTCGGCGCTTCGCTGTACGCTAATTGTAAAAGATCGATAGCCACAACACGGTAAAACGCGCGGTGGTAAAACATAAAATGTATATTTCTTGTGTTTAACTCGCTATAAATCCATTAATAACAACGGGAATATACTAAAAGTTATATTTGTTTTGAAAGAGAAATTAATAAGCAACAAGATAACGCATAAACCAATAAAATCGGATGAATAGTTTTTGCATAAGATTGAATTTACTACAGTAAGGGTCAAATACTCGATTCATCTCCTATCAATATACACTCATACACTCCGTGGTTCCATTGTTCTTTTTGTGTCGGTTATTTAGCAGTTATTAACGGAATTATTGCAAAAACGTATAAAAGTGCTCTTGTTGTGTTCATTGGTATCATTAATTTTATTGTCAGTTCAAAGTTTACGGATTTATCAACTTAAAACTTCCTTTTTGTTACCTGTTGCCTGTTGATCCGAATACACACCAATGATTATTTTTTATGATATATCTGAAAATTTCTGCTAATCTATATTTTTCATATTTGATAAGGGAGGATAAAAGATTACATTATTATTTTGTTTTTATTATTATTTTATATACTGTTTTTTTAACGGAAAATAGTTTGTAAAGTTACCTGAAAACATCAACTCTTAATGTCATGTTTTAATGCCATTTTAGACAAATACCTAAATGTCTTGATTAGCAGAAATTAATAAAGTTTTAATATGTAAATAGATTAGTATAGTTTTACAGTGAACATAATAATTATTAAAACTTAAAATAGATACATTTTAGTTTGATAAGTGTAATATATTATGATATGTTGTATTTTATGTCAGCTTTTATGAGATTTTGATATAAAGTCTCTTATAATTCACTAAGAATGGCCACATTCATACATGCTATGCATATTTGTAATAATTGTTATGATGAATTGTGGATGAGACTTAAATAAACTATTTAACATACATTTACCCGTGAAAAATACTTAGATGTAATCAAAGAAAATTACCTTAAGCGATCACTGGCTCAATTGCGAACGTCATCACATCAGCTTGCTATAGAAACTGGACGATATTCAAATACTCCGCAAAATGAACGGCTTTGCATTTTTTGCAATATGAACGCGATAGAATCGGAATATCACTTTTTGTAAGTTTGCCCAAAATACAAGGATCTCAGAAAAAAATTAATCAAACCTTATTTTTGCCGATGGCCTACTGTAAATAAATGTACCGCACCTATAAACTCAGAATCAAAAATTGTACTGAATAATTTAGCAAAATTCATATTTTTTGCAAATAAGTCCAGAACACTGCATAGTGATTAAAAAATAAGTATTACAATTGTTAATATCATTTTATACATCATTGTTTGCATATGTACTAACTATGCTCTTGTTAACCATTGTTGTTGATTGTATGTCTTACCCACTGTATATGTGTTCTATATACTGTTTGCTATAAACATTGTATATGTTTTATGCAATAAAGAATATGGTATGGTATGGTATAACCTTAACCACCACGCATGTATTTAACAACCTGATAAAGATCATAAAACCCGGCATAGGTGCGAGTGTGCTAGACAATGGCTTCATTCAATAATGAATGACGGGGTCGAAGTAATTAAAGAAAATAACATCTGTTTAACGATTTAACGATGTGTGAAGTGTATGCTGTCAATTAGAATAAAAATTGATACTCTGATTGTTTTTGAAAATAAATTGATTAGTGTCTATAAAACAATAATGGATTCGTTCATTAGTGTCAATTCATAACTCAATTAGGTTATGTTGTAACGTAATTTATGACGAAATTTACGTTGATGATAATAAAGATGAATATTATTGTTATAATGATGAATATGCTGTTATAATAATGCTTATTTTGATGCTGGTGATTATTATGATGCTGCAGATTATGGTGTAATTATGCTGATTATAATGATGATGATTTAAATGCTGATGTTTCTTATGATGATTATATTGATGATGATAATTATGATTATTATTATTATGCTGATGATTGTGACTCTGATGATGAATGATGATGATTAATATTAATATGATGATTATTTTGATGATGTAATTGAGTTATTAATAAAATTAACAACTTATGTAATTACATTATAGTAAATTAATGTATTGTGTTGTTAAGACGTATGCATTCCTTATTATTATAATTTTCAAATTATCCAAATATATGTAATAGGAATTATTTTATAGTTTGTTTTATTTTCAAAGCCGTTCCATACTCTTGTATCTATTCTCCTCATTTCGACGACGATATACCTGAGGCAAAAGACAAGAGAATCTTATTTCAAATGCATTAATCCTCAGTAAAGACAATATACTACTGTAATAAACAATATTCCATAGTTTCAAATTGTTTCGACCAACATATTTTCAACTATTTATTCAAATAAAAAACGGGACCGAAAAGCCTGGTGCTTGGGCCGAATGAGCCTGAAAAAAACCGGGGCCGAAAGAGCTTGGGTCCGAAAGTGCCGACACCCGTTTGTAGCCTGGTCGATTTGGGGCCGAAAGAGCCTGCTACCATTTCGAATGCTTACTTAAAAGATCGTGGTTTCGCGCGAAACAAGCACCGCATAACTTTTCTCAAACATTAGAGAATGGGCAATAAACTTATAAGCGACTTTGTTGTTAAATAAAAATGTTTTAATGTTTGCTCAATCAATGACGAAACGTGGACAATAATCTACAAATTGTGCAGCAAATCGAACGCAGTTTTATTCGCGCATCAACAATTTATCGCTGGATAAAGATGATGAGTTTGGCCGACACATGTAAGTCTGTAAAAAATATTTATATTTGCGCCCATTTGCCTCTGAGGTTCATTCATGTCACATTAAAGAATATACTGTGGTAAAGACCGGTTCGACTAGACCGTCCCGACCTGTCCTGGAGTGGCTACTGGGAAATAGTCTCCAGTTCCGGTTCTGCTATTCCTAGTACAAGACGTATTTTCGATCTCTTTGGAAAAGCCAAGATAATCCTGGTGATCCTGTACGCAAGTGACTGAAGGCAGCGACAAAACGTAAGTATAGATCTTGTTGTAGTGTCTATTCTACAATAAATGGCGCTGCGAGCTAAAAATCCATTCGTATTTTAAATTTCTAATTGGCCATTGTTTACAAATAATTTGTCAGCCATCTTCAATTTTGATTCTTAGCATCCGTATTTGTCCGTATTTTAAGCAATAATTAAGTAATTTAAGGTCATACAGTCCTTATTTACAGTAACATTTCACTAGTATAAAGCCTTTTACGGAACTCAGGCTTTATACTATTTTTAACTGTGCTGCATATTTCGTCAACGACCGTGTAATCGAACCGTGCAATTGCTTTCTAAAATTAGTCTTTCTGTACTTAGTTATCTCCCTGTTGTTGATTTGTATCTGTATTTCATATTTGGTTTCCCACTAACGTGTTATATGTCAGTCTACTGCTAGACATTAACTGTATATTCTAGTTTGAAACTTTCACTTTCGTTTTCGTGAACGAAGGCTACACTAAATAAACAAATAGCGTTATATATTTTTTCTTCTCAGTTAATTTTAATACAACTGCTGTATGTACTTCTGTTCTTTGTCCGCTGGTCACTTGCTGTATTTTATTCACTCGGTGAAATTTGGTTCACTTTGTGAATTTGTTTCACTGCGTGATATTTTCACTTGGTGATATTTTCACTCGGTGGTATCTTTTGGGTGCTGGAGGTTTCGGTAAATTGATTTATATAATAAATGCCGTGGAGGTTTCAGTAAATTGGTTTTTACAGAGGTGGTATACCTACAACGAGGTGTTAATGACACCTATTATTGGCTTACAATAACATTAGGGGCATTTATTTGCAAACTGTGGATTAATTTTGATTTGAGTAATTAATGCTATGCCTACGGTTAAGAATTAAGGGAAATGAATGAGCTACCTCTGAAAAACGAATTCTGTTAGGAAATTCTAGGTAAATTTAAGATTTAAATAACACAATGTTGTTTTTTTATAATTGATGCTTTTATTTAAATAACATAATAGTAATAATAAATAATGATTTATGGCGGAATCAATGTAAGATCTTCAATTAAGTTTAATGCTATTTAAAAAAGTTTCTTGTAAAATATGATTTAATAAAAATGATTTCAGTTTAAATATAAACCGCAATAGTATTTTAGACCACCGATAAACACTCAATTTCTCAATATATAAACATTGGGTATCGTAAATTTGCGGCCATAAGTCGACCTAAAAACGCTCTCAAAATTGACTTTAAAAGTCAACTCGACTTATGGATGAGGTACTAAATAAAAATTAAAAAAAACATATTTCTGTGCCGTTTTTTTTTAAAGTAATAAATCTGCGAAGCGGAGGAATGATAGCTGTTTACGGTAAGGCCGACTCGTCTTTTACTTAAATGTCCGCCGATAACAAAATACTGCATGTTAACATTGGTTTTTAAATTCATTAATCTTCGTAATAAGTCCAAATAAAAACATGTAAAAATAACTTCGAAAATATTAAACATTTGTGACGTACGGTAAAGTGGCGAAATTTATACATAGCAATTTGTCTATTGATACATCGTCCGTTGTCTGCTAAGAACAATAGAAAATCGCCTGCTGACACTTGTACCCATTTAAAGTTAATCCGTGTAAATACAAACTGTCAACAGGTGCAGTTGTCTTTATGACACCAATTATCGCTTCTCGGCCTTTTGACTAAGATCAAAGTGTAAAGTGTAGTGTTGGCATCCTTTTGATCATTTGTCTTTATTGCGTCATGCCTAAAAAAGTTATCCGTTAATGATATGCACAACGGTTCTGCTACAAACTACTTCTGACCAATCAAAAATAATAACACTATCGTTGGATACGCCTTTAACCAATCGCTATTGTTCAACTTCACATGGTATATTTTTTGATTGGATGAAGGTGTGGTTTCGTTGATTTATTCACAACTGTCCCACAATTTATGCATAATCATTTCGTAAATAAATAGATCTTATCTGAGTGAAGATTCCATTCATTGTTTGATTATAATAATATTACGCACTCACCCTGGATTATTAAAAAGTGTAATTGGACATATTAAATACACAATTAGCAACCCCAGTCAATTTTTCAAACACTTTATTTTTTAATAGTTTGTATATAGAAATATTGTTCTAATGTTAACTAAGTCAGAGTTAAACTAGCTAAACTAGCTCGATCACTCATGGTGAAGGCTAGTTTTGATAATGACTGCCTGATGAAATCTTCTGTTGGTTTTATTTGGTTGAATGTTGTTGCAATCTCAGTTAGCCTCTGCTCTGTTACCTCTTGTATGGCTTTTCCAGTCTCTCGTGCAACATGAGTAAATCCCAGACTGGAGACTTCCCCATTATCCAGTGCAATTGATGTATCCAAAATTTTGTGTTTTTTTCTTGATGTGCCATCACGACTAATGCCCCACTGGTTGCAATTGTTCAGTCTTTCCCCAATATACGCTTTGACAACATATTGCCCTTCATCTACAATTGTTTGGACGGTTGTTTTGTTGGGTAGCTGATTTTGTGGAATAACCGTATTAAAAATACTTTCGCTAACTGTCTGTATTACAGGCGCAACTTTTTCAACAGCAACTTCTAGTCCAACTAACTGAATGATACACAGTCTTATATTTTCACTGTAAACTCCATTTTGCTTTGTTTCAGGCTTTTGTTCAAATTGTTGTTTCATATCATAGAGTTCTTGCTGTAAATCCATCAAGAGTTGGTCTTTTTCAGAAATCTGATGATTCAACATGTTAACTTTGTCTAACAAATCATGCGAAATGCATCCATCATTTACGGAGTCACACTCACACGTTGTTTTCAGATTTTCTACTTTGTTTCGCAGCTTACTGTTGTTTTTTTGTGCTTACATAATAATTTGTTTTTCGTGTCCATTTCTTTGACAATTTTTCTCAAATTTAGCGCTTCAGTGGTCAGCGTTCTTAATTTCCTCTCCGTTAGAGTTTGGTTTGATTTTATTGCGCGAAGTTTTTTCAAATTTGTGCGGGCAATTTCTTCTCTTTTATTTACATTCTTTATGGAATAATGTCCACGTCTTTTTTCCAATTCTGCGATTTTGCACTTTGCCAAGTCAAAGTTCTTGTTTAATTTATTTAAAGTCTTGTTTTGTTTTGTACACAAATATTTTGTCATATTATTAACCAGGTTTTCCAAAGGAAAAAACTGGTTATTAGATTGGCGAATGCGGGCGGGCTGGCGGGCTGGCGGAATAAGCTTGTCCGGGCCATAACTATGTCGTTCATTATCAGATTTTAAAATCATTTGGCACATTTGTTCACCATCATTGGACGGTGTGTCGCGCGAAATAATTACGTCGATATCTCCAAGGTCAAGGTCACACTTTGAGTTCAAAGGTCAAAAATGGCCATAAATCTATGCTTTCATTGGATGCATTATTTGATGTTTTGGCAGGCACAATTTGTTCAAAATGTTTGCAGTCTGTGAAATCTTGCCTCAACAACTCTAGCACAGTTTTTGCACATTTGATCTTTTTTTTATGTTGCAGCTTTTTTTTGTTTTCAGACAGACGCTGAATTTTCATCATAACTGCATGTTCCTTACAGTTCAGTAATGCTTCATCAAAGAAAGCCAACAAACAGATAAGTTCACTGCTGTGGATATTTTCATCCTTAGCAATCTTCCATATTTCTAAAACTGCTCCATTAGTGAGTGTTAATTTCTGGAAGTTTTCAGGTTTGCTATGTAGCATTGCATTTGTGATGCCCAGCACTTGACAGTAAGGACCAGGGTAGTCCTGTGTCTCCATCATGACATCTAAAATTAAATGATAAACAAATTACACACCTGATTAAGAATTTTTAGGGCAACTAACAACGTAAATGTAATCATAGTTTTGCTAGTTAACAGTAAGAAACATTTTGCCAATTTTTGGTACGAACGATATCGCGAATAATTTGCTATATTGGTTTTTACATCAGAACATCGTCATGTTCACATAAATTATCAAAAATAAATTAGACGTATTAATTTTATGACTAGAATTTACGAAAAATACCACAATATATTTGACTGATTGTTTTTTTCTATATTCCGTTCGACTGCAACGATTAAAAGACAATGAGCGAAAAATGGAATGGTGTCAATGGTGACGAATGTACTTTCATTTTTTATTTAAAGCTATTTATAATAAACACATTAAGATTTTGTATACAAAATGCAATAATTCAATTGTATGTTTACTTACCAATTGATTTTTTATTCGATCATAACGCTTCAAACATCTATTTATCGAACGTAAAACTTATTTCGGTTTGCTACTTAGCGAGTTGACAGTGAACCAAAATGGGGGCCCAAAATGGCGGCGTATAATGACCTCCGACGCGTCTGGATTTTTGTATAAAGACGCGTTTTCAAAGATAAATGCGACACGCTAAAAATCGTTTGCGAATATTATTTTTGGTATCAAAAGAAAGTTTAGAATGTCTAGTTTAAAAATATATTTGTAATTTTTCGATTTTCTGAAGAGATTTTCGACAATTTGCGATTAACTTTGGGACTTATTTTCTCTGCATAGGAAGGTCACACATTAATTTTACAAACACCTGCATAAAGCTCGTTCATTGGTCTATAAAATTAGCTTGTAAACAACAATGTGTAACAGATGCAAGTAAGTCGCAAATTGAATGAAAACAGATGCCCGTCACAGCATGCGCGCACAAAGCGTGATAAACAGCGGTACTCAACAAATGCATATATGCCTGTTAATTAACGGGCTATATAAAATCGTTATAAATAAACATGTGATGTTTATTTATATCATGTGAAAGGTAATTTTATTACCTGTTTAACTAACTTTGAATGATTATCATATCTTTAAAAACGTATGAGAAAGACCGATTTTAGTTGAAGTGGTGTTATATTTTATTGGTTTTCTCCTGTTATCAGCTGATAAGCCTCTCAGCTGCTGGGGTTGCTAACACAATTACTTTCGATTAGCTGCTTAGTATTATTTGATAAGACGTTTTCCAGAATGCAGAAAATATTCCTCGGGTATCTCGTGTTTTACGAATATGTATACAACAGTCGAATAGCGAGCGATGCGAGTGTTGGTAAATTCACGTGTTTCATGCATAATGGCGAAAGCGTTTTTGATTATTTGAGAGCAAGTTACAATTATTTTGACCATATAATGAATTTCTGCGTTCAAGATTTTAACGAATTTTCACATCAATAGCACTAACATTTGAATACAAAAATATCTGCTCATAATATAATCGCTGAAAGTTATTACGTTAAATGGGAAACTAATTTTGATTTGTGAAATATATATTAAGTTCGAAATAATCAAAGATATGTTATTATGATTTTAAACAATAAAATATATTTTTGTGATACTAAATAATTCAAACGTTGAATGTTTTGTTTTAAATATATTCATATTATTAATATCCCCAAAAATGTCTACTGCCAGTGCAAAAGCCCTCAGAACCATGACTAAAACGTCACTTAAACAAGTCTGAGATATTGAGGAAATTTACCCCCCGACTTATGGCAGAGTCAAGGCAAAAAACCAAGTTTTTCTAGCCACATTATACCCCTCGACTTATGGCCGAGGTAGACTTATGGCCGCGAATGTACGGTAGTTTGCCAACATAATGAATATGAAACCAAAGCTCTTGCCACGTTGAGGCCACCTCTTGTAAGAGCCAAATGGTGAATTTTATATTACATGTTATATTATTTCTGTCTGGTTGAGAAAAACACAAGAAAAAAACAATATATAAAATCTAATACGTGTACGTAATTAATAAAAAGTAATATAATGATACGCGTTATGTTTTATAATTATGTTAAATGCGCGTGCCATTGAACGTTGAGTTAAACGAAGAGATACTCATAATGGCAAACTGATAAAAATGACATCTAACACAACTCCAGCAGAATGAATACACTGTGTAATAGCAAGCTGCTGTGATGATCACTATCTTATCAAATTGATAAAATCAACTCCGTACATTTAAACAGATAATTTAATTAGTGCCAAACAACTCAATTAATGTACACGCTTATCGACAAAAGGTGCGATAATCCCTATTAAGACCAATTTACCGAAACCTCCACGGCATTTACTATATAAATCAATTTACCGAACTTGTCATTTACCGAAACCTCCATAACCCGTATCTTTTTCATTTAGTGATTGTATTCACCAAATGATATTTTGATTATTTATTGTCCACTTGGTGATATTTTCACTTTGTGATTGTTGTTGTCACCTGGTGATATTTTGTTCCATTGCGTGATTTATTTCACTTGGTGAATTTTGTTTCACTGATTGAATTTTGTTCACTTGGTGACATTTGCATCACTCGGTGATATCTTCACTCGGTGATTTCTTTTTCATTTAGTGATTGTGTTCACTTAATGACACTTTGATTTTATTGTTTCACTTAGTGATAATCTCACTCGGTGATATTATATCCATTTAGTGATTGTGTTCACTAATTGATACCTTGATTATTGTTTGGTCCATTTGGCGATATTTTCACTCGGTGATATCTTCGCGCTGTGTTATTTTTACATTTTGTGATTCGTTTCACTAAATGACATTTTTAGCTCATCTATTTTTTGAAAAAAAATTATGAGCTATTTTCATCACGTCGGCGTCGGCGTCCGGTTAAGTTTTGCGTTTAGGTCCACTTTTCTCAGAAAGTATCAATGCTATTGCATTCAAACTTGGTACACTTACTTACTATCATGAGGGGACTGGGCAGGCAAAGTTAGATA
This sequence comes from Dreissena polymorpha, assembly GCF_020536995.1. Taxonomy (NCBI): domain Eukaryota; kingdom Metazoa; phylum Mollusca; class Bivalvia; order Myida; family Dreissenidae; genus Dreissena; species Dreissena polymorpha. Next base: position 2,596,653 of record NC_068362.1, read on the forward strand.
ACTCTGGCATGCATTTTGACAGAATTATGTGCCCTTTTTATACTTAGAAAATTTTGGTTAAGTTTTGCATTTAGGTCCACTTTTCTCAGAAAGTATCAATGCTATTGCATTCAAACTTGGTACACTTACTTACTATCATGAGGGGACTGGGCAGGCAAAGTTAGATAACTCTGGCATGCATTTTGACAGAATAATGTGCCCTTTTTATACTTAGAAAATTGAAAATTTTGGTTAAGTTTTGTGTTTAGGTCCATTTTATTCCTTAAGTATCAAAGCTATTGCTTTCATACTTGCAACACTTACTGTCATAAGGGGACTGTGCAGGCAAAGTAATGTAACTCTGACTAGCATTTTGACAGAATTATGTGCCCTTTTATACTTAGAAAATTGAAAATTTGGTTAAGTTTTGTGTTTAGGTCCACTTTATTCCTACAGTATCAAAGATATTGCTTTCATACTTGCAACACTTATTAACTATCATAAGGGGACTGTGCAGGCAAAGTTATGTAACTCTGATTGGCATTTGGACGGAATTATGGGCCCTTTATACTCGGAAAATTTAACATTTGGTTAAGTTTTGTGTTTTGGTCCACTTTACCACTAAAGTATCATAGATATTGCTTTCATACTTGGAACACTCGCAAACTATCATAAGGGTACAGTAAAAGGACAATATGCATAACTCTGGTTGTCATTTTTACGGAATTATGGCCCTTTTTTGACATAGTAACTTTGAATTTATGGTTAAATTTTGTGTTTCGATCCACTTTACTTCTTAAGTATCAAGGCTATTGCTTTCAAACTTCAAATACTTTCATGCTATCATGAGGTTACTGTATCTGGCAAGTTGAATTTTACCTTGACCTTTGAATGACCTTTACTCTCAAGGTCAAATTATTAAATTTTGCTAAAATTGCCATAACTTCTTTAGTTATGATTAGATTTGATTGATACTTTGACAAAACTACTCTTAGCTGACATACCACAATAGACTCCACCCAAACCATCCCCCGTGCCCTCCCCCCCCATTTTTTTTTTTTTAAGATCATCTCACAAATGACCACCACACCCTCACACTATACCCCCCCCCACCACACCCCCATTTTTTTTTTGAAACGGTTAAAAAAACACAAATATTTATGTTTATTATTTTAGGTTTGAAATACCGTCCAACCATCACACCCAAGAATCCCCCCCCCCCTAATTTATTTTTTATTTTTTTTTATTTTAAGATCATCTCACAAATTACCACCACACCCTCACATTACAGGCTTTTTCTGCTCCATTTTGGGAATACGCCACACTGGAATTTTGGGAATTTCGCGTCGTGAAAACCCCCATTTTGGGAAAAAAATTATTCGCAATATTGGCTCAATTGGGAAAAATTATTGCATATAAATAGTATTTGTTATATTTCAAAGAAGCCGTTAACTGGTAAATAACATTTTTTTTGATAACTTATTATTAAAATTTTACAAAGTATTATGAACATGTGAGATAAGTGCAGTTTTTGAATCTGAATTTGGGGAAAAGGCCTGAAAAAATCGTGCGAAGCGCCGGATTTTGAGGAAAATGGGAAAGTCTTAAATTATCATAAACATATTTTACAGTTTTTAAAACAAATTCAAGGCAACAGATAACTTAATTATGCAACACTTTGTATTTTCTATTTCTAAATATTTTAAGGTAAAAAAAAAAAAAAAAAAAAATTTTTTTTTTTTTTTTTTTTTGGAATTTGGAATTTTTTTTTTAATTGGGAAAAAAACAACCAGATTTGCATTGGGAATGGGGCCGAATTTCGGACCCGTGGCATAGGGCGGAAAAAGCCTGCATTATACCCCCCCCCCCCAACTTTTTTTTTTTGAAACAGTTAAAAAACACAAATATTTATTTATATTAATGTTTGAAATACCGTCCAACCATCGCACCCAAGAATCCCCCCGTCCCCCCCCTCCCCCCCCCCCCCCCCCGAATTTTTATTTTTGCATTTTTTTCGCATTTGTAGAAGAAAATGTAATAAATGTCGGCACCCCCACACTATACTACCCTCTTCACTCCACCCCTCCCTCCTTTGTGATGGAAAATGAGAGTCCCTTCACCTTTAAAAAGAAAATAGATGAGCGGTCTGCAGTCGCAAGGCGGTGCTCTTGTTATCTTTTGTTTCAACCAGTGCTATTGACATCACTGCATGATATTTTGAATCCCTGACATATTTTTTTTTCATTTAGTGATTGTACTCACTAAATGATATTTTGACTATTTTTTGAGACTTCACTCAGTACTGCAGATTATCTTATGTGATTATTCTGCATCGAAACCTCGGCATTTTCAAAAAATAAATAAAGCATCCATTTCAATATAAAGAAGTGAAACTCCAGCTGCTGGAGCAGTATTGAAATCTTATTTCAAACAATTAGTTGGTCCTTTATTTATGGCAAGTGACCGATTGCCGAAACAGAACAAAACAGCACAATACAGCACAATACAAAACAACATAAACACAAATAAGAATAAAGCTGGGGTCACCGCCTTGGAACGGTCAATGCAACACATTGGGGGTTTAAACCTGGTTATACAGGGTTCAACATTAACATTTTTTGCAGCCAGACCATCGGACCAGCTCCTCTTAAAATGTACTAGCCCGAATCTCATGTCTACTAGACCATACATTACATAGCAAATAAATACAATTGTGTCGTGTAACTGTTTAATCAGGTTTTATCAGTAAATAATTAGTGAACACAAGAAAGTTATTTTGATGCACAAAGTAAAAAATAAAATAAAACTATTTAACAACATAAATTGTTTGTTATAATTTCACTATTTATCACCAGTTAAACAAATGATGTCTGTACAGCAGGTGACATTTATTCAACGTCATCAAATTCTGGCCTTCTTGACCGCTGTGCTCCATGCTACCACAGCTCCAAGGCCCTTTTTCAATCATAATCTGTGTCAGTTTTACCATCGGATTCTTCTTTATTAACTTATTTGTTGGACGAAAATCCAATCTTGAAAAAAGCCATTCTTTAAATAACATTTTCTCTTCTGCTACGCCAAAATGTTTACATTGATGATACCGATTGTCGATAAAAGTCGTAAAAACATGATGTTAAGTTCTAAGACACTGCAGAAAATCATTAATATTCATGACAACTTGACCAATGGAAACAAGCAATTTCTTCGGGAAGCTCTCCTTCGCGTCTAAAAATAGCGATGAATCATGTGAATGCTCCGCGTTTATTTATATACGCTAGTTTTGTTCTGATGTAAATAACGGATACGAGAGTTATTTTACACATTAAGAGAAAAAGGTTTTCAGTTAGCTATAGTTATATGAATCAGTATAGATTTTTTATGTACGACCAGTCGGACAAGCTAGCCCACAGTTTTACTAGCCCGACCACCGATCTTACTAGACAATGTCTGTCGGACGTGCCTTAGTGTCGAACCCTGTTATAGAGCGCTCAACCTCACACTTGGCCCAGCAATATTCATAATACATTTAAGTGTAGATAAAATTTAACGTCATAGCATTGTAACTCAAATTAAACAATAATAAAGATAATTATCGCGCAAATACAGGAAGAAGCAGCAATAATGGGTGTAAAAATTCCATATTACATTGCTTGGTTGTTTATGTGACTGCTAAAAAATAAAATAATAATAATTAAATCAAACAAGAAACGCCTATCAGAGAGAAAATATAAATAAAATGGAACGTTCTAAACCCAATGACCTATGCATGTAGATTACAACTGGGAAAGTCGGTCGTATGACGTCACACAAATCCATAATGACATAATGAAGTGAACAAAATCCAGGGGCAGTGCTGTAAATAAAAATATGAATGGGGCTGTGCTACTAATAAAACAAGTTTAGGTGATTTAATATTAAGAATCAAATGAATAAAAATGGTAATTCCATTAAAGCGACATTATTGGAATCAAACAGTATAATAGGTGTTATGACATTTGACGACAGAAATGATTTGATGTACGATGTGAATCTAAATGTAGTTTTCATGCAGTTTTGTGCATGTTTGTTTTTGTTTATTTTGGACTGCAATTTCAGCATTTTCACACGTGAAGGAATAAAATAAATTAACAAAGATCACATTTTGAGTTTGTTTTTATTCCTTGTAATGGATACCTATAGTCCTACGGTCGATATAGACCCGATATGGGAGAGCGAGGTGCGAAGTGGGGGGCAGTTGTACCCAGGGTACCCCATGCCTATGTATCCGGGAGTGTATCCTGGTAGTTGGCAGCCAGGTCATTATTACCCTGATGCTTGGAAGTTGGATGGGAGGGCCAGGGAATTATATGTACTCGCCCATACCGCCAATGCCGCAGGGATATGGGGCTACGCCACAGGTGGTGCCAGAATGGGCTACAACGAATGAAACGCCTTTGAGGCCTGAGGCCAGAGAAGGGGCACAGGGCGTAAGAAGAAATATTGCTCTGGCAATGGGTGGCAATATGGGGGGAGCAGGAGTGGGGCAACAGAGGGTGAGGCTCCAGTGCTCCAGCCAGCTTTTCAAAATAGAGGGAAGCTTCCCCAATAAGGGCACATTTCACGCGCAATTTTGGAAAATAGGGCATTTGGTTATACATATACTTGAGTATATACTTTGGTTATACTATATACTTATTAATTGCAAACACTAGTACATTGGATGACTTAACCAATTGTATGCTGTTCCTCATTTTGTGTAATGAAATTACAATAAACATATTACTATCTACATTGGCGCTAAGGAAAACAACTTAGTAGCCAATTTCCTAACAGACTTGGGCTAGCATCCGACTTACACGCATTAGAGATATATAGATATCATATTTCTTTACAGTGTGTGCGGGGGGGGGGGGGATTTTGATGTTTTTTTATCACCTATCATCATTGAACTGCATGTTAATCTTTCAGGTTTCAGTTTCAGCATCAGTGGCCTTTTAGAAGAAAATGAAATGTAGAAAATATGAAATAAATTCAGGGGTTTCACTGGATCAAAAAAACGTTATGACTGTCACTACTTAAATTCGTTGGTTTAAATAACTTTGAGCCAATGTTTGTCCACAATAATAATATTTATTAAAACGAAAATCTATATTGACAAATTTAAAGTCTAAACAATGATCAATGTCACCATGAAGTAGCATCCAGTCTGGAGATTAAAATGAAACATTGTTATTGTTAATAATAGGATATATTTCAGGGGACAAAAATATTTATAAATTGCACTCGTCCTGCAGGACAAGTGCATTAAAATTTTCACTCGTCCTGCAAACACATGCACTTGTCCTTCAAATATGTGTGAAAAAAGATTGCAAAGGACTGATATGACAAACAAACAATGTTTCCTATATCACTGCTAAAATGCTGCTTACTTAGTTATTCATGCCAGCTGATCACAGAAGAAATGTTAACTTACTTTATTTATGAGGAACACAAAATAAATAAATGAAGACAAATTTGTTTTTTCCTTTTTCTAATGCTTGCGTGCTTTCCATTTTGGATGGTTGAACATCGCTCCTGCCCCCTTTAAAGAACGCTCGTATGTCAGACATTTTTCAGATGAAATTCAGACTGGTTTAAAACCGTACTTCGCAGTAAAATAATTCTTAAAAAAAAATCAATACTTACAGTGAATGAAGTAAGGTGGTTCCCTGTCAACATGGACACGCAAAGTTTACACCAAAAAGCCAATATTTACTCGGGACACAGTCTCGCATAACAACGCGCACCTGCTGTATGAAATTTACAATTACGATTTCCGGTTCATTCGCGATCTACTTTCGGAATAGATATGCATTAAGAAATGATTTTATTTAATGAAAAAAAGTCTTACTGGTCAGAAAATACATATTATAACATCAGTTTTTTTTCACTCGTCCTGTAGGACGAGAGCTTTAGGGAAATTCACTCGTCCTTTCAAGATTTCACTCGTCAATTTCAATCAAATCACAATTATAAGTATATACATAAAGTTTAGGTAAAATATTAGCATAAATGTATCCCATATATCCATGTAAAACAGAGAGCAAACCTGAACCACCAGAAAATATATAAGCAATTAAGTGCCAGGTTATTCTACAACAAGCCAGTTGACAAATGCGTCAATCACAGTTACCTCAGATTCGCATTCCTCAACGACGTACTTGAATGACAACAACTCTGTGTCCCGAACGCAACGCAAAACCTTTATTTTACATAATACTAATCCGGGAACCACAAAACCATGCACTTCATGCGCTGCAGTAATCAAATTATCGGCTGATTGCCCAGCACGTGTGCGCAGAGTGTTAAAACATAAGCGGCTGTTGATTTAAACGGCTCAAAACTTTGTTCACACATATTGAAAATGAAAGTGGAACTTGTTTTCTGTTTAATGAATTGTACAAGCATGTCGGGCTTGAAATATTGGATTTCCTACAAGCCCGAAAGAAAAAATACTAGTTTTTTGCTGTCGGACTAGTGCGAATTTCGACGACTGGTGGACCATGATTTCTGGGTGGTAATTGGTGAAGGCATGATTACACATTGAGCGTTCAGAACAACTGTGAACCATACCTTAAAAATTATTAACATCTATATTTGTAAAGTTGTCTATGTTAGCGTTTCCGATCGCCAAAGGCGATTGAATCTTTCAGCTGGCGATTAAAGTTTAAAATGTTAATGTAAATGGCGATTGCAAAAAACCCTGATATTTCTCTATAAGTATATAATATTCCCTACTTTTAAAGAGAACTCTGTACCAATTTCCGCATGTAATCGCCATAAAAGCTCCAGGTGGTAATAGATAGTCCATTGATAAGAGATAACCGGATGCCCGTTTCGTATATTCAAGCCACATAACACAGTCATGTATGCTGACAGATGCATCACGGGAAATTTTCGGGTAACTTTCCAGTCGCCAAACTGTGATATTTAACGTCCAATCGGTTACGAGAATGTTTATAGAGGCGGAGTTATATAGCGATTATTATTTTTGATTGACGTCGGTCACATAGTAAGCGTTTATCGCACGTTTATCAACAATGATTCACAGTTGTAGCAGTAATACGTGATATAAAACCGGTAAATAAAGCAGTACATTAAAGGCGGTTTCAGGCATCATCATCACACCTATTTACCGTACTGTAAACAATCATTAATTATGAGAAGTTAATTGCAATTGGTGAGCAGTGTAAAATTACTTACGGCGAGTAAGTTGTGAAAAACAAAACCCGTTAATAATTTGATGCGGTAACAAATTGAATCCAGTGCATGTATATTTTATCATGTCTATTTGTAGAACTGATTTACACCGTTTTTCTACAGCCACGTGATAATAACTATTTACTATGCATTAATACCAGTATGCCATGTAAAACCCGTGTTATAAGAATGAGCGCGAAATTATTGCTGTCATCTGCAATGACAAGTTCTACGCATGCAAAGCAAGACCCACCCAATCAAAGACTGGGGCATATCTACAAGTTCTAACATTGTATACTGTTTATGCCAGTGCATGAAAATAAATATAAATGAAAAATAAAAAAAACATGAAATTGTTTGATTTCAGGTAACAAATAATTTATTTAAATGTGACTTCATTGATAATTTAATACAGTCATTGTTGATACCTATAGATTCATGATAATGATTATGTCGTTCATTGAGCAGATAAGGTTATAATGTGGGTCGTAGTGCTGAAATTTGGCTACTAATTTTTTTTCCTTAGCGCCAACCTAGAGTTGTGCATGGTAATTTGTATGGAATGTAGGTTAAATTGTGCAGGTTGTCTATCATTATGTAACAAGAAATCTACGTTATTGTCGGAACTAAACGTCGATATAGGATGAAATAATGTTATGAACTGGGATTTAGATGTGAAAATGATACGTGTGTGCGAATGCTTTATGGGTATAAATGGGGTTACCTTAGTGACGGTTTTGGTATGGATGCCATCCCAAACAAAACAGAAGATTGGAGTTATAGGGGGTTGTGAGTTTTGTGAGGAGTACATTGCATAGCCTTGCTGAAGAGGCCATCGTCATCTCTGATTCAGAGGTGGAGGCAGAAGCTCCGGTCGAAGTTATACCGGGGTCTCGGCAGGCGGAGGGTGCTGTAGTTTGGCTCTCCTCTGAGGTTGAGGACTCCGGTTGAATGTTGGGCAGTGTGGATGGCAAGGAGGTGAGGGTGACGTGGGAGTTGGCTCCTACCGGAGAGGACAGACTCAGTTTCTCAGAGATGGAGGTGGATATTTCGGTTGGAGGATGAGGTGGAGGTGACAGATATGGCCGTAGTCCCAGAGTCTGGGAGGGTCAGCTTGGAGGATGAGATGGAGGTGAGAGAGATGGCCGTAGTCCCAGAGTCTGGGAGGGTCAGGTTGGAGGATGAGGTGGAGGTGAGAGAGATGGCCGTAGTCCAAGAGTCTGGGAGGGTCAGGTTGGAGGATGAGGTCGAGGTGAGAGAGATGGCCGTAGTCCCAGAGTCTGGGAGGGTCAGGTTGGAGGATGAGGTGGATGTGAGAGAGATGGCCGTAGTCCAAGAGTCTGGAAGGGTTAGGTTGGAGGATGAGGTGGATGTGAGAGAGATGGCTGTAGTGCCAGAGTCTGGGAGGGTCAGGTTGGAGGATGAGGTGGATGTGAGAGAGATGGCCGTAGTCCAAGAGTCTGGGAGGGTCAGGTTGGAGGATGAGGTGGATGTGAGAGAGATGGCCGTAGTCCAAGAGTCTGGGAGGGTCAGGTTGGAGGATGAGGTCGAGGTGACAGATATGGCCGTAGTCCAAGAGTCTGGGAGGGTCAGGTTGGAGGATGAGGTGGATGTGAGAGAGATGGCCGTAGTCCAAGAGTCTGGAAGGGTCAGGTTGGAGGATGAGGTGGATGTGAGAGAGATGGCCGTAGTCCAAGAGTCTGGAAGGGTCAGGTTGGAGGATGAGGTGGATGTGAGAGAGATGGCCGTAGTCCAAGAGTCTGGAAGGGTCAGGTTGGAGGATGAGGTCGAGGTGACAGATATGGCCGTAGTCCAAGAGTCTGGAAGGGTCAGGTTGGAGGATGAGGTGGATGTGAGAGAGATGGCTGTAGTGCCAGAGTCTGGAAGGGTCAGGTTGGAGGATGAGGTGGATGTGAGAGAGATGGCCGTAGTCCAAGAGTCTGGGAGGGTCAGGTTGGAGGATGAGGTGGATGTGAGAGAGATGGCCGTAGTCCAAGAGTCTGGAAGGGTCAGGTTGGAGGATGAGGTGGATGTGAGAGAGATGGCCGTAGTCCCAGAGTCTGGAAGGGTCAGGTTGGAGGATGAGGTGGATGTGAGAGAGATGGCCGTAGTCCAAGAGTCTGGAAGGGTCAGGTTGGAGGATGAGGTGGATGTGAGAGAGATGGCTGTAGTGCCAGAGTCTGGAAGGGTCAGGTTGGAGGATGAGGTGGATGTGAGAGAGATGGCCGTAGTCCAAGAGTCTGGAAGGGTCAGGTTGGAGGATGAGGTGGATGTGAGAGAGATGGCCGTAGTCCAAGAGTCTGGAAGGGTCAGGTTGGAGGATGAGGTGGATGTGAGAGAGATGGCCGTAGTGCCAGAGTCTGGGAGGGTCAGGTTGGAGGATGAGGTGGATGTGAGAGAGATGGCTGTAGTGCCAGAGTCTGGGAGGGTCAGGTTGGAGGATGAGGTGGATGTGAGAGAGATGGCCGTAGTCCAAGAATCTGGGAGGGTCAGGTTGGAGGATGAGGTGGATGTGAGAGAGATGGCCGTAGTGCCAGAGTCTGGAAGGGTCAGGTTGGAGGATGAGGTGGATGTGAGAGAGATGGCCGTAGTCCCAGAGTCTGGAAGGGTCAGGTTGGAGGATGAGGTGGATGTGAGAGAGATGGCCGTTGTCCAAGAGTCTGGAAGGGTCAGGTTGGAGGATGAGGTGGATGTGAGAGAGATGGCTGAAGTGCCAGAGTCTGGAAGGGTCAGGTTGGAGGATGAGGTGGATGTGAGAGAGATGGCCGTAGTGCCAGAGTCTGGAAGGGTCAGGTTGGAGGATGAGGTGGATGTGAGAGAGATGGCCGTAGTCCAAGAGTCTGGAAGGGTCAGGTTGGAGGATGAGGTGGATGTGAGAGAGATGGCCGTAGTGCCAGAGTCTGGGAGGGTCAGGTTGGAGGATGAGGTGGATGTGAGAGAGATGGCTGTAGTGCCAGAGTCTGGGAGGGTCAGGTTGGAGGATGAGGTGGATGTGAGAGAGATGGCCGTAGTCCAAGAGTCTGGGAGGGTCAGGTTGGAGGATGAGGTGGATGTGAGAGAGATGGCCGTTGTGCCAGAGTCTGGAAGGGTCAGGTTGGAGGATGAAGTGGATGTGAGAGAGATGGCTGTAGTGCCAGAGTCTGGGAGGGTCAGGTTGGAGGATGAGGTGGATGTGAGAGAGATGGCTGTAGTGCCAGAGTCTGGGAGGGTCAGGTTGGAGGATGAGGTGGATGTGAGAGAGATGGCTGTAGTGCCAGAGTCTGGGAGGGTCAGGTTGGAGGATGAGGTGGATGTGAGAGAGATGGCCGTAGTGCCAGAGTCTGGGAGGGTCAGGTTGGAGGATGAGGTGGATGTGAGAGAGATGGCTGTAGTGCCAGAGTCTGGGAGGGTCAGGTTGGAGGATGAGGTGGATGTGAGAGAGATGGCCGTAGTCCAAGAGTCTGGAAGGGTCAGGTTGGAGGATGAGGTGGATGTGAGAGAGATGGCCGTAGTGCCAGAGTCTGGGAGGGTCAGGTTGGAGGATGAGGTGGATGTGAGAGAGATGGCCGTAGTGCCAGAGTCTGGGAGGGTCAGGTTGGAGGATGAGGTGGATGTGAGAGAGATGGCTGTAGTGCCAGAGTCTGGGAGGGTCAGGTTGGAGGATGAGGTGGATGTGAGAGAGATGGCTGTAGTGCCAGAGTCTGGGAGGGTCAGGTTGGAGGATGAGGTGGATGTGAGAGAGATGGCTGTAGTGCCAGAGTCTGGGAGGGTCAGGTTGGAGGATGAGGTGGATGTGAGAGAGATGGCCGTAGTCCAAGAATCTGGGAGGGTCAGGTTGGAGGATGAGGTGGATGTGAGAGAGATGGCTGTAGTGCCAGAGTCTGGGAGGGTCAGGTTGGAGGATGAGTTGGATGTGAGAGAGATGGCCGTAGTGCCAGAGTCTGGAAGGGTCAGGTTGGAGGATGAGGTGGATGTGAGAGAGATGGCTGTAGTGCCAGAGTCTGGGAGGGTCCAGTTTGAGGCGGATATGGAGGTGTTTGGGAAGGATATTGTCCGAGAGTAGGAATGTAGTACCTTTTGCATTCGAAAGTCACTTCCACTGGATCCAAGTTAAAGTAGCCGGTATTGCGGGCCCAGTGGACTCGTACACCGGATGGGGAAACACGGGAAGTGGTGAATGGATAAGTTTGGTCTTTAACCAGATTTCTGGTGGGTCATGTGGGGGAAGGGATATGAGCCGTGTGGTGTAAGATTTGGTGTAACTTGGACGGGCAGCTCATAGTGGGTGTGAATACATAATTTTAACATTCTAGTGGGGACTTAAGTGCCTTAAATGTTGGTTAGGTATTAAACAATTATAGAGTTAAGCCTTAGACGGGGATTGTAAAGCTAAATTGGGCTAAGGAGGGGGGCTTGTTAGAACGGGGAGGAGTGTGGTAAAGACCGGTTCGACTAGACTGTCCCGACTTGTCCTGCAGTGGCTACTGGGAAATAGTCTCCAGTTCCGGTTGCCGAGATTTGGACGGCTGATTTTCTGCCTTTGTAGATAATTGTTTTCGTGGAAAGGCTTTTCTCGGGGCGTTGTCCACTTTAGGTAGCGGAGATTTGGAAAGCTTATTAACCGCTTTGGTAGATGTTGCTTTATAGCCGCTTATTTCTAGACTTCTTTCCTCAAAATTCGAACTTCCTCTTCTCATTGTTTTCACTTCGATGTCCTTCATCGTCTGGCAATCTGATTTTATTCTTTTTGCATGACTTGGCTCAGACTAACTGATAAGAGTTCCGCCTTTCATATCAGGAAAACGAGATATGTGTCCTTACATTTATTCATGATGATTCTCTAAAACAAATATAATACATATATACAAACAAATATAATACATATATAATGTAAACAATCAATCAAACAAAACATTTAAAATGTTAATGCAAATAAATAATTCAAATAATCGCGCTCACGTAATAATAATACATACAGAGATTCATATACAATATAAATACCAACAATATATTTACCAACATATATCCTTCCATACTCGCTAAGGCGCATTTAAAAACAATTTCAATCTTAGCGTTTATTTTCCAAAATAGACAATAACAATAAATGACGTAAGCGTCAAACGTTAAAGTATTTGGCGCAACGTTATAATTAACTTTCGCGTACATTAACGTAGTATTTAAATATTATTTATAACTGCGTTAACACTTACTGCAACTTGCGTCTGACTCAGCAAGGTCATCTCCCATGACTCCAGCTCGCTTTCCTTTAATCTTTGAAATGTGTTGTTTCAGTTGAATGTTTTCTTCTTTCAATGCGATATTTTTGGATAGTAATGTTTTGCTCTCAGTCCGCTTTCTTCTTAATTCTCGTCTTAATAATGCAACCGTTGATGATGTTGATGATGGCTCCATTATTGTAAGTTAAGTGGTTGATACTGTCTGGCAATAAACCTTTGCCAGACGTTTTATTGGTTAAAATAAGTAACCAAGATATACAGATTTATAATGTATTAAACATGTGGTATGAAGTTGGACGACCGCCGTCCAACTAGCATAATAAACAGTACACAAATTAAAATATTGAAAACAGTGGCATCTGTACCAAGGTTAACAAAGTAACAATTGACTAGAACATGACAGGACTAGATAAAATAGTTTAAAAACACCACTGACGGGACCATTGGTGTTGTTGTTGTTTAAATAATAAGCTTTTCAATAATGCCAAGGTGGGTGGGGGGAGGATTGTGGAAAAATTCCTGAAAGTCTTGGAGAAAAAACACGCTGCTGGCTTCTTTGTTCGTCCAAAAAGAGGCTGGTATAGGTTACACACGGATAGTTTTCAACTATAGCTTTCTTAAAGGTTATCGCTCAGCCTCTACCCAGTTGGCATTTTTATTGCACCCAATTATAATAACAACGTGCTGAATATAAATAACTTTTATCGTACCAATAAAGTATTGTTTTTTATCCCCACGCTTTTTGAAAAAAAGGTGGGGATATTGTGGTGATCTCCGCCGTCCGTCCGTCCGTCTGTCCGTCTGTCCGTCCGTCTGTCCGTCCGTCCTGGCCACTATCTCCTCCTACACTAAAAGCACTAGAACCTTGAAATTTACACACATGGTAGCTATGAGCATATGTGCGACCCTGCACTATTTGGAATTTTGATCTGACCCCTGGGTCAAAAGTTATAGGGGTTGGGGTGGGGCCGCGTCAGAAATTATCACTCATTTTTTTAGGTTATTTTACATTTACTTCTTTATTTCTACACCGATTCACTTCAAATTGATACTGGACCTCACCTATGACAATACGGTCAATCTCAACCATGCATGGCCCCATTCCCAACCCTGGGGCGCCCCGCCCACATAGGCCACACCCACCAAAAATTTCCATTTACTATAATTTTTTCATTTCTACACGGATTCACTTCAAATTGATACTGAACTTTTGTTATGACATTAGGGTCAATCTCAACTATGCATGGCCCCAATCCCAACCCTGGGGCGCCCGCCCACATAGGCCACACCCACCAACAAATTCCATTTACTATAATTTTTTCATTTCTACACGGATTCACTTCAAATTGATACTGAACTTCTCTTATGACATTAGGGTCAATCTCAACTATGCATGTTCCCATAACCAACCCTGGGGCCCCGCCCACATAGACCACACCCACCCAAAATTGCCTTTACTATAATTTCTTCATTTCTACACCGATTCACTTCAAATTGATATTGAACTTCTCTTATGACAATACAGTCAATCTCAACTATGCATGGCCCCATTACCAACCCTGGGGCGCCCCGCCCACATAGACCACACCCACCCAAAATTGCCTTTTACTATAATTTCTTCATTTCTACACCGATTCACTTCAAATTGATACTGAACCTCTCTTATGACAATACGGTCAATCTGAACTATGCATGGCCCCATTACCAACCCTGGGGCGCCCTGCCCACATATGTCACACCCACCCAAAATTGCCTTTTACTATAACTTCTTCATTTCTACACCAATTCACTTCTAATTGATGATGAACTTCTCTTATGACAATACGGTCAATCTCAGCTATGCATGGCCCCATTACCAACCCTGGGGCACACCTAGGTTAAACATTCGGCGTGGGGATACGCGTCGGCCTCTGCCGCGCCATTTCTAGTTTATACTTTGTTTTGCATATCAAGTGCATTGTCATTGAAGTGAAATATGTATCTCTTCGTTGATGTAAGCGACTTTCTAAAAAAGTCTTCAGTACGTCAAACTACAAATTAAAGGAAAAAATACATACATTTAATGACGCATCTAAATAGTGATTAATTCTGGCAAATACATATATAAAGAATAATAGGCAATTCCAATGGTGTTAACCCTTTTAGCGCTGGAACTGAATTTTAAAGGACTTTGCAAAGAGCCTGGATCCAGATGAGACGCCACAGAACGTGGCGTCTCATTAGGATCCAAACTGTTTGCCATCCTGATAGTTTTTCTTGAAAAAACAATCAAAGAAAGTGCAAATTACAGAAATCCAGCAGACAACACCCCAGCGGACGACAAATTTCCAGCATGCAAATGGTTAATTTGGGGAAGCCATGGTAGATTTCAGTCGCGAAAACTGATAACATAAAACAACTTTAAAGTTGAACGCCTTATGAGCAGAAAATGAGACATTTACAATACGACACTTTAAAGAGCAAAGGTTATGTTCTGGGAGAGGTCAAATGTTTACATAACTGAATTCATAAGGCCCTGGTTTAAGGATATGTTACATTTCATCGGTTAATTATAAATAGAAATTAACATATTCTCAGCAGGAAGTGGGGCATAAAGCACTTTTATTCTTTAAAAATGTGTAAAAAATGGAGGAGTACGATGAATGTTTTCTGATTTATGACATGGATTCTGACCTGCCTTTCTATGGATTTGATGAAGCAGAGTTTGAAAGTAATAGAGATGTGTTAATTGAAGTTAAATGATTTACTTTGAGCCAGAAATTAACGTTACGAGTAGAGCTAATGGTTTAAATGTGGCAACGGATTTAATGGATTCGCTCGAATTCTGGACGAGTGTTGTGTCTGTAAAATATTAAATGGAAAGCTGTAAATGTATCAAGTCGGAAAAGAAAACGGATGGTTGCATAATGGTATGCGTGAAATAATGTAATTCGTGAAATAATGTAATTCTACGTATTTATTTTCATAGTTATGTCATTTTGTAACCATTCACATTCGCAGGGGTGTGATTTTTCCGCGGATCCGCTTACTTCCGCGGATGGTGTTGTCCCGGATGTCACTTCTGAGATTTGCGTAAATTCGTTTTAAAAAATGTGGGGGAGAGGGGCTACCACTGATTTCGGCATTTTCCGCATTTTACACTGGAAGATTCTGCCTAAGCACTTGTAAAACGAGCCATATAATTGGCTGTCGTTTCCCAATCTTCCAATTAAAATTGTGTTCTTAAAATGCGCTCAGCTGATTTGTTTGCAGATGGCGCCGTTGTGAAGAGAAAATTAAGATTATTGAAATAACAAATAGCAATCGAATAAACGACTGACATCACCTAATCTGATAGGAATAATGAAATGTGTTTGTCAAAAAAAAGACAACGTTTTAGATACAAGCAACACATATTTTGTTAAGAAATGTGCCCACTGAATTTGTGTTACGGAAACCAGTGTTCGCAAATTGGAGTTAAGTCTACTCGCGAAGTAAAATAATTTAGAAGAGTATTGTTTGAACATGGAAATAGACAAACATGATTTGATTTATATGTCTGTGGGTCTGTGTATAATCAGATTCATATGCATATTCTGCTTTATTATGAAAGTCACGCTGTTCAGTTAACTGAAATAGCTTTGAACTGAGTGAAGATGTGAAATGCAAGATATTGAAAGGTAAAAAAATTAAATATATTAATTTAACTCAGTTAATACATCATTAACACCAGAAGAACACTCAAGTGTGTTTGTTTATATTTAGTCTATTAACTGTAATTCAATACATTGAAAAACTGCTGCTATTGATCACAATAAATACTTAACTGTTTACTTTGCATCCTCAGTATGTTAAATGTGAAGTTTAACAGGTTTTTATAAAGAAATATTGTTATGAAGTTCAAGAAGTTGTTTATTTTAATGTCTGTTTTTAGGTTTGTCATTGCGTTATGCGCGCCATTCGCGTAGTCAAAATCAGTCAACAGAATTTTCCTTCCCTCTGACTTTGCCTCAATCACACCCCTGATTCGTCACTATTTGGAATTCCCGTTTCTAAAAATAGAACATTTTGGTAGCAACAACAAGGGGGGCGACTCGTGATGTCAGAAATTGTTAAGGTTACAATATACTAAATAATCGAGTCATGAAGGGCTGTACTCTCTAAACAAATCATCATTTTTTCCTCGAAGGCATGTTATACACTTTAGACTGTTGTTCTGGTTTTATCGTTTGGAGATATTGATAGGGTAAGCATAGGTGTTCACTACTGAATCCCTGAAATAGGATAAAGTTGGAGATTAAAGTAAAAAAATGGCACTGCAAAAGGTTACAATCCACTAGAAAACGGCCGAAAAAAAGGTGCAAAAACAGTCGATTTTGATTTGAGTCGAATTCTTTTTTGGTTTGAACATGACATACTTTTTTTATTGCTTAAATCCATTCAGCTAAGAATGCCCGTCAAGAAAAGGTATGGTTATGGGGGTCTCTATGTGCAAAATGTTGTATTTATTTTCGCTTAAAGTTGTCGCTTTTACATCGAAACATATAAGGAAACTATTTAGTATATTTTGACCTAAACATTTACTTCAGCAGCAACTTCCCTGTATCTTGCAACTATGCTTTCAGCGCCATTGGCGCTCTTGTTTACTGTGGGTAGCTGTGTGACAGGGTTGAGGGTCACGCTTGTTTTTTCTCCCCTTGTTCCAACTGCATAGTTCTAAATTCTAAATTCTAAAATGTAATCATCCACAGCAAACAATACAGCCGCAATATGGTTTATGTTACAAGCTGATTCCATTGAGTATGTATGGCTTAATGATAAATACTTTATTTTTTTATTTGTTATATAGATACACATCTCTTACAACTTTCTGTCTTAAAAGGCAAATAGTTTCATGAAACATGCAGTATGAACATGGGTTACTAACACAAAGTACAGCTAAATCATGCTTACCTGTCAATTAGTTCTAGTTTATTTCCAGTTGATTTTTAACCTTGGCATTGAAACCATCTCTGTAATTCAACAACTGAATGCTCAGTTACATCACTTGAGCGAAATTTTGCTCCAAGTACATCATTTTTCCGTCAATTTTACAGCATACATCTTGGTTGAAAAACTTGGTGTACGCTAGAGAACATAGGTTCTTGTGAGGAACTAGGTTTTTCATGAGAACCTAGGTTTTCATTCTGAGAACTTAAGTTCTTGTTTGATATCCAAGGTTTTCACAAAAACCTAGGTTCTGGAAAGCTTTCCGTGTCTTCTCTCTGATAACCTGGGTTTTCATGAGAACCCAAGATTTTATTTGGGAACCATAGTTCTCATGAGAACCTAGGTTTTCATTCTGAGAACCTAGGTTCTCATTTTGAGAACCTTGGTTCTCATGAGAAACCTAGTTTCTTGGGATTATGCATCAAACCGCTTGCCATATAGTTTCCCCTTATCTATGCTTTAAAACTGTTGATTAACATACTAGTTTCCCCTTATCAATACTTTAAAACTGTTGATATACATACTAGTTTCCCCTTATCAATACTTTAAAACTGTTGATATACATACTAGTTTCCCCTTATCAATACTTTAAAACTGTTGATATACATACAAGCTGCTCCATGTGATGAGCACGTTCCTTCCACCTGAAGGCCTCCATTTTGTCCCCAAATCGTCGGTCCACCGACTGGGTAGTTAGTGGGCTGGCGGGGGTTGCCCTGACTGGGGAACTGATGGGTGGGGCTCCTGGCGGGGAGTTCATCACTTCATCATCATGAGTACCTGTGAAAAATTAAATAATTATCAAAACTATTATTTATACTTTATACCTGAAATTCATTTTTAGACCACTCAAAATATCAAAGCTTGCCATACAATCACATTTGTCTTGAGGAAGGTATGTTTGTGTGTCTGACAATCACAAGAGTAAGCAGACACATGAACCTACCATGTGACATAGTTTTCAAGAAGTTTAGCTTCTAGCTTACTTTTTTTAGTTTAAGATTTGTTTTTGCTATGGGACAGACAGACAGACAGAAAGGCATGCATACATAGGCAATGATGTGTAGGTCAACAAGGAAAAACCAGTCATTATAAACAGGGTTTTTTTTGGCCCGATTTTATAGCCGAAATTCGGCTATGTTCCCAATCCCAAAAAGTATACTTTTTCCCCAAAATGTGGCAAAAAAATCTCAATTTCCAAAAAAAAAAAAAAAAAAAAAAAAATTTTTTTTTTTTTTTTTTTTTTTTTTTTTTAGAAATAAGTGTCTTATGTGTATTTTATCTCAATTATAGTTCAATTACATCTAACAAAGTATTATATGATGTTGTTCTTTTAATTTGATTGATTATAAAGAGTTATATCAAATTTAGTATTTCCCTAATCAGTGGACTTTTCGTTTGGAATAAAAAGGCTAATGAATTTATTTTCCCAATTTCATGAAAATGCCGATAAAATTCCCAATTCCAAAGCCATGGGCTATCGTCCCAAAAAGTGGAGAAAAAAAACCTGATAAATAAAAAAATATTATAAAGAACACACAAAATCAATTACTAGTTATTTTTATCTCTTATAAAGCAATGTCTCTCTCTTTCATTTTTCGAAAATTTCAACAATCTTTGATGTTTGATCATCACTTAGTTGCTGGCATCCCTCTTTGCACAGCATCATTAGTGCTGTCAATGTGTCCTGTGATAGACGGTTCCGATTGGTCGTGCAAAGATTGTTTGAAATCTTGAAACCAAACTGCGTCAGTAAACGGGATCCACTTGCCTGATGACTCTTTTTTAGTTTTTTTGCATAATATTTGCTATTATGACTCATTTCAAACTACGATAAGGTTACAAACCGACCTAAAACAGTACGCTGGCTGCCTGACAAAAGAACTGGAAACAGTAACGACTCTATTGATTGAACGCGCTGAATAATAAAACCCTAAATTAATCCAGCGCGTGGTTACACACAACTATACGATTTCTTTGTTCGCTCGCCGAAAGTTGGGTTTTGTTACGAAACTTTCGATCGTTTTGAGAAAAAATTCGGACGCCGATTGGGATTTTTTCAGGTGCCGATTGGGAATTGGGGAATTTTCGCTCGATTGGGAAAGTACCGTTTACCGGTACTTTATAAAGGAGGAAAATCGCTGAAAACTTGCACTCTATAATATAATAACTGTCCAACATTTTAGCCTGAGGTATCATGTGTTCATTTTGAAATTAGGCAAGTTTTAAAGTTTTATGTAAATGCTGCATCTAATTGGATATTGCACCCCCATAACCCTTTTTTCATTTACTGGTGAAACTGCTTATTATGCAAATAAAAGTGTTAATATAATTCATGACTATTCCTTTTTCATAATCTAGCTGACTGACTTCGTGGTTTTGTGTGAATCTAAACAATGTGAATATTACATATTGTTATTGTATACATACTTTCCTCGTCTCTAGTTTTCCTTTTGGTATTTCGTTTCCTTTTGGGTGCAGGCCCGTCTGTAAAAAACATAGACAAAAAGTCAGTACAAGATTGAATAAAAAAAAAACATACAATCTTTAAGATTAATATCACCGAATTTTCAATAATTGTGTATGCTATGGAGAGGTTGGGAGTATGGAACATTTAAATAAATCAAATAAAGCATGGTTTGAAAACCTAATTACATTGTTTTAGTATTATACATTGTTTTAGTATTAAATATTAATACAAATTATTGGCTAGATGAAGGCCATTGATTTTGTTAAAACTTGCCAACATAAACCAGACACTTGTGAATTCTATTAAAAAAAGCACAGCACATTACATTCTTGAACAATATTACTGGGATTCAGATATTCTATCTCGTGTTCATATTATAAATCAAAATTAAATATCTCACCTAGCCCACGGTACACTGGTGGCCTACAATAAGAAGACATGCAGAAATGAGTACTATCACACAAAATAGATGTACTATTTCCTAGCATATGTTGTACTTTTTCAAAATGAATGTAAAGTTTACAAACATCTGACATTTCTGCCAAAATATTAAGGATCAACTAAAATAAATGAAATACCCAAGCCAAAAGTAAAACATAAGAGTCGCATTCTGAGAAAACTGGGCAAAATGCTTGTGCCAAAATTGTCATCCCAGACTAGCCTGTGCAGTCCGCACAGGCTAATCAGGGATGACAATTTCCACTTTTATGGAATTTTTTGTTTAAATGATGTCTCTTCTTAGCAAAAATCCAATTTAGGCGGAAAGTGTTGTCCCTGATTAGCCTGTGTGGACAGCACAGGCTAATCTGGGACGCCACTTTTAGCACATGCATTATGCCCAGTTTTCTCAGAACATGACACATTAAAGGAAAGACTTGCAATATATCATTTTGTTACGTGTCCTATTAAAGCCTCTTCCCAATTGTTAGTTAGATGTTATTTTTGAAGAAATTACTTGATAATCACCAACATAATGTTCAATTAATTTTAAGTTTTCTATTTCCTTACAATCTTGAACATGTCCTTTATTTGAGGAACATATTTTTCATAAATGTCTGTTTGGTTGTGTTTAAACATTCAATCCTAACTTAAACTCAGTAGAAAGGTGTTTTATAAGACAATTTCCATAGTTTAAGCTAAGAAAGGGCATCTTTAAGGTGGGGAGTCAGGTTTTTTTTTCCACATTTTGGGAAGATAGCCCATGGCTTTGGAATTGGGAATTTTATCGGCATTTTCATGAAATTGGGAAAATTAATTCATTAGCCTTTTTTCCACATGAAAAGTCCACTAATTAGGGAAATACTAAATTTGATATAACACTTTATAATCATTAAAATTAAAAGAAGAATATCATAAAATACTTTGTTAGATGTGATTGAATTAAAATTGAGATAAAATACGCATAAGACACTTCTTTCTAAAAAAAAAAAAAAAAATTTTTTTTTTTTTTGGAAATTGAGAATTTTTTGCCACATTTTGGGAAAAAGTATACTTTTTGGGATTGGGAACATAGCCGAAATTCGGCTATAAAATCGGGCCAAAAAAAACCCTGGGAGTTTTCACATTATGAAATTTTAAAACAGGTTGAGCATGAATATGAAAAGTGCTAAGGATTCATCAAATTGTTTCAAAAGTTGAATCCGCCAATTTTATTATTTACATGTGGTACAGTTTAATATTTCTTTGTGATACTTATGAATGGTTGAACTTAATCAGTAACAATCCAAAATAAGAAGCAAGGAGTATGTTAGTGACATATAACATTAGTGAATTAAAT
Organism: Dreissena polymorpha; assembly: GCF_020536995.1. Classification (NCBI taxonomy): domain Eukaryota; kingdom Metazoa; phylum Mollusca; class Bivalvia; order Myida; family Dreissenidae; genus Dreissena; species Dreissena polymorpha. Next base: position 2,618,281 of record NC_068362.1, read on the forward strand.
AAAAGGGGCTCAGACTAAAATTTTGTATTTTAAATCTTACTTGTTCTTACGACTGTCAAGTTTATTTTTTGCTCAATACTTACCCTTGCGGGCTAATCCACTGCGAACGTCTGAGTGGCTGGGGGGGCTCCACACCGATTCTCTGTCCTTGGGGGGTGGAAGGGGTTGACGCCTCATCATCGTCTGAGTTTGTGAAAATCAAAAAATTAAATCCTGGTCATAACTTTATTTATGAGTCTGCATGATATGATGAGAAATGTTGCTCTGACTTTAAGAACTAACACAGTACACATAAACTGCATGCTCAGTTATTCCTGTGATTTTGTTGTGCTTTTAAAAGGCAAGTAAAATTATTGCTGCATGTCAATTGTTGTCATTATTTGGGAAAGAATATATAAGGTTAAATATTTACAACTTCTTTCATTGTCATATCAACTCTGCATTCTGATTGGATAATCTGCACACATGACCCCTTTTTAGATCATCTATTTTTTGAAAAAAAATTATGAGCTATTGTCATCACCTTGGCGTCTGCGTCTGCGTCGGCGTCCGGTTAAGTTTTGCGTTTAGGTCCACTTTTTTCAGAAAGTATCAATGCTATTGCATTCAAACTTGGTACACTTACTTACTATCATGAGGGGACTGAGCAGGCAAAGTTAGATAACTCTGGCGTGCATTTTGACAGAATTATGTGCCCTTTTTATACTTAGAAAATTGAAAATTTTGGTTAAGTTTTGCGTTTAGGTCCACTTTTTTCAGAAAGTATCAATGCTATTGCATTCAAACTTGGTACACTTACTTACTATCATAAGGGGACCGGGCAGGCAAAGTTAGATAACTCTGGCGTGCATTTTGACTGAATTATGTGCCCTTTTTATACTTAGAAAATATAAAATTTTGGTTAAGTTTTGCGTTTAGGTCCACTTTTTTCAGAAAGTATAAATGCTATTGCATTCAAACTTGGTACACTTACTTACTATCATGAGGGGACTGGGCAGGCAAAGTTAGATAACTCTGGCGTGCATTTTGACAGAATTATGTGCCCTTTTTATACTTAGAAAATTGAAATTTTTTGTTAAGTTTTGTGTTTAGGTCCATTTTATTAGCTCATCTATTTTTTGAAAAAAAATTATGAGCTATTGTCATCACCTTGGCGTCGGCGTTGGCGTTGGCGTTGGCGTTGGCGTTGGCGTCGGCGTCCGGTTAAGTTTTGCGTTTAGGTCCACTTTTCTCAGAAAGTATCAATGCTATTGCATTCAAACTTGGTACACTTACTTACTATCATGAGGGGACTAGGCAGGCAAAGTTAGATAACTCTGGCGTGCATTTTGACAGAATTATGTGCCCTTTTTATACTTAAAAAATTGCAAATTTTGGTTAAGTTTTGCGTTTAGTTCCACTTTTCTCAGTAAGTATCAATGCTATTGCATTCAAACTTGGTACACTTACTTACTATCATGAGGGGAGTGGGCAGGCAAAGTTAGATAACTCTGGCATGCATTTTGACAGAATTATGTGCCCTTTTTATACTTAGAAAATTGACAATTTTGGTTAAGTTTTGTGTTTAGGTCCATTTTATTCCTTAAGCATCAAAGCTATTGCTTTCATACTTGCAACACTTACTAACTATCATAAGGGGACTGTGCAGGCAAAGTAATGTAACTCTGACTGGCATTTTGACAGAATTATGTGCCCTTTTTATACTTAGAAAATTGAAAATTTGATTAAGTTTTGTGTTTAGGTCCACTTTATTCCTACAGTATCAAAGCTATTGCTTTCATACTTGCAAGATTTATGAACTATCATAAGGGGACGGTGCAGGCAAAGTTATGTAACTCTGACTGGCATTTGGACGGAATTATGGGCCCTTTATACTTAGAAAATTGAAAATTTGGTTAAGATTTATGTTTTGGTCACTTTACCCCTAAAGTATCATAGATATTGCTTTCATACTTGGAACACTCACAAACTATCATAAGGGTACAGTAAAAGGACAAGTTGCATAACTCTGGTTGTCATTGTTACGGAATTATGGCCCTTTTTGACTTAGTAACTTTTAATATATGGTTAAATTTTGTGTTTCGATCCACTCGAAGTATCAAGGCTATTGCTTTCAAACTTCAAATACTTACATGCTATCATGAGGTTACTGTACCTGGCAACTTGAATTTTACTTTGACCTTTGAATGACCTTGACTCTCAAGGTCAAATTATTAAATTTTGCTAAAATTGCCATAACTTCTTTATTTATGATTAGATTTGATTGATACTTTGATGAAACTACTCTTACCTGACATACCACAATAGACTTCACCCAAACCATCCCCCGTGCCCTCCCCCCCCTCCCCCCCTCCCCCCCCCCCTAATTTTTTTTTTTTTTTTTTTTTTTATAAGATCATCTCACAAATGACCACCACACCCTCACACTATACCCCCACCCCACCCCCCCCACCCCCCCCCCCCCCAAATTTTTTTTTTGATTTTTTTTTTGATTTTTTTTTTTTTAAGATCATCTCACAAATTATCACCACACCCTCACACTATACCCACCCCCCCCCCCCGATTTTTTTTTTTTTTTTTTTTTTTTTCGCTTTTTTGGAAGATAATGTAATAAATGTCCACAACCCCACACTATACACCCCTCTTCACTCCACTCCTCCCTCCTTTGTGATTGAAAATGAGAGTCCCTTCACCTTTAAAAAGAAAATAGATGAGCGGTCTGCACCCGCAAGGCGGTGCTCTTGTTCCTTAAGTATCAAAGCTATTGCTTTCATACTTGCAACACTTACTAACTATCATAAGGGGACTGTGCAGGCAAAGTAATGTAAATCTGACTGGCATTTTGACAGAATTATGTGCCCTTTTTATACTTAGAAAATTGAAAATTTGGTTAAGTTTTGTGTTTAGGTCCATTTTATTCCTTAAGTATCAAAGCTATTGCTTTCATACTTGCAACACTTATTAACTATCATAAGGGGACTGTGCAGGCAAAGTTATGTAACTCTGACTGGCATTTGGACGGAATTATGGGCCCTTTATACTTAGAAAATTTGGTTAAGTTTTGTGTTTTGGTCCACTTTACCACCTAAATTATCAGAAAATTTGGTTAAGTTTTGTGTTTTGGTCCACTTTACCACCTAAATTATCATAGATATTGCTTTCATACTTGGAACACTCGCAAACTATCATAAGGGTACAGTAAAAGGACAAGTTGCATAACTTTGGATGTCATTTTTATGGAATTATGGCCCTTTTTTGACTTAGTAACTTTGAATATATGGTTAAATTTTGTGTTTCGATCCACTTTACTTCTTAAGTATCAAGGCTATTGATTTCACACTTCAAATACTTTTATGCTATCATGAGGTTACTGTACCTGGCAAGTTAAATTTTACCTTGACCTTTGAATGAACTTGACTCTCAAGGTCAAATTATTAAATTTTGCTAAAATTGCCATAACTTCTTTATTTATGATTAGATTTGATTGATACTTTGACAAAACTACTCTTACCCGGACATACCACAATAGACTCCACCCAAACCATCCCCCGTGCCCCCCCTCCCCCCCCCCCCCCCCCCGAATCCCCCCCTATTTTTTTTTTTTTTTCTTTTTTTTTTTCTTTTTTTTTCTTAAGATCATCTCACAAATGACCACCACACCCTCACACTATAACCCCCCCCCCCCCCATTTTTTTTTAAACGGTTAAAAAACAAAACTGTTTATTTTTATTTTTTATGTTCGAAATACCCTACAACCATCGCACCCATGAATCCCCACCCCCACCCAACCCCCCCCCCCCCCCGAATCCCCCCCCCCTATTATTTTTTTAAGATCATCTCACAAATTAACACCACACCCTCACACTATACCCCCCAACTCACCCCCCCCCCAATTTTTTTTTTTTTTTTTTTTAAAGATCATCTCACAAATTACCACCACACCATCACACTATACCCCCCCCCCCCCAGAATTTTTTTTTGGGCATTTTCGCATTTTTGGAAGATAATGTAATAAATGTCCACACACCCACACTATACACCCCTCTTCACTCCACCCCTCCCTCCTTTGTGATTGAAAATGAGAGTCCCTTCACCTTTAAAAAGAAAATAGATGAGTGGTCTGCACCCGCAAGGCGGTGCTCTTGTTTAATTTCCCAATGAACAGACTCTTCCCATGTAAATTTAAACATAAATACTCATGTCGGTGTTTCTTTTTTGCAAAACAGATGTCAAATGTCTTCATTGCTGTGCAGGAACCTTAACAACATTGCTTGTCACTCATCAACAGCAAAATGTTAGTTTGTTGCAAAAGTCAACACTATGGCCTTCGATGAAAAAATGAAACCTAAACTGAAAACAAGAGTATTGAATTCAAGTTAGGTTAATTAGTCTGTTTCTAAATCCGGCTGTTTGTGAACTGGTACACAATCTTTAAGTTTATGAAATCATTCATCATACCGCTACATTGATATCTGCCAGATTTAACGCTGTATGATATACCGTACATTTGCGGCCATAAGTCTACCTCGGCCATAAGTCGAGGGGTATAATGTGGCTAGAAAAACTTGGTTTTTGCCTTGACTCTGCCATGAGTCGGGGGGTAAATTTCCTCAATATCTCAGACATGTTTAAGTGACGTTTTAGTCATGGTTCTGAGGGCTTTTGCACTGGCAGTTGACATTTTTTGGGATATTAATAATAAGGATATATTTAAAACGAAACATTCAACGTTTCAATTATTTATTATCACGAAAAATATATTTTATTGTTCAAAAATCATAATCAACATATCATTGATTATTTCGAACTTAATATATATTTCACAAATCAAAATTAGTTTCCCATTTAACTTAATAACTTTCAGCGTTTATATGATGAGCGGATATTTTTGTATTAAAATGTTAGTGCTATTGATGTGAAAATTCGTTAAAATCTTGAACGCAGAAATTCATTATATGGTCAAAATAATTGTAACTTGCTCTCAAATAATCAAAAACGCTTTCGCCATTATGCACGAAACACGTGAATTTACCAACACTCGCATCGCTTGCTATTCGACTGTTATATACATATTTGTAAATCACGAGATACCCGAGGAATATTTTCTGCATTCTTGAAAAACGTCTTATCTAATAATACCAAGCAGCAAATCGAAAGTAATTGTGTATTTAATGTGTCCAATTACACTTTTTAATAATCCAGGGTGAGTGCGTAATATTATTATAATCAAACAATGAATGAAATCTTCACTCAGATAAGATCTATTTATTTACGAAACGATTATGCATAAATTGTGGGACAGTTGTGAATAAATCAACGAAACCACACCTTCATCCAATCAAAAAATATACCATGTGAAGTTGAACAATAGCGATTGGTTAAAGGCGTATCCAACGATAGAGTAATTATTTTTGATTGGTCAGAAGTAGTTTGTAGCAGAACCGTTGTGCATATCATTAACGGATAACTTTAAGGCGTGACGCAATAAAAAAATACACTTTACACTTTGATCTTAGTCAAAAGGTCGAGAAGTGATAATTGGTGGCATAAAGACACCTGCATCTGTTGACAGTTTGTATTTACACGGATTAACTTTAAATGGGTACAAGTGTCAGCAGTCGCTTTTCTATTGTTCTTAGCAGACAACGGACGATGTATCAATAGATAAATTGCTATGTATAAAGGACTAGGTTCACTTAGGGTCGAAAATGGCCCTATGGAATTTATTAACAAAAATTACCTGAAATATTTATTTAATGTGTGTAGTTCCGAAAAACATGTATTAAAACCGTAACAACATATATGGTATGGTAACCATGGCAACACATTCACACATACCCATTTTTACATAATAAGATAATAATGACACATGTATCCATTATTTAAGTATGTTAACTAGCAATATTAAGAACAATACATATTATTGTCAATACAAATATCAAATGTGAATTGTGAGCATAGTAATTCTAAAACCTCCGTTTCCATGGTAACATTTTTTTTGATGAGACAAATACATATCAATTGAGTTGTCGATACTTAGCATTTATCAATTGACAGTTTTCAAGCGCAGTCATTATACTCTCATGAATATATCAATAAATATGGATGTTGCTGCAGCAACTGTTTATATTTAACATAATAACTATAATATAACCAGTATTGCGCTTATAAACGACATTGTGAATGTGCAGTACCACGACAAGTTACAAACTCAAAACTGTATAAACAGTCAACAAAGATAAGGTCGTCTCTTGCACTAAAAAAACAACAACATATTGTTAACAAAGTTGATGTGAAAAAAAACGTTATAATATGGTTGCTATAGTAACTGTATCCACTGCAATACATGTTATATAAACCTGAGATAAATATATATGGCAAACAGTATATACAAGTTTAATGCATACATTTCAACAACAAACTACAATAATGAACGAAATTGATCTTAATCACACAACTAAACACTATGTGATAGGAACATTTTGATTCATTTTATTTACAAAGTTGATGTGTAAATAAATATTACTAAATATTACTAAATGGGTGCTATAATAGCAGAAATCTCCAAATATGTGTTATATTCACTTAACATGAATACATCAGTCATGTATATGGTAAGCAGTAAATACTCGTTTAATGGATACACTTAAATAACACACAGCCAGTAATTGTTATTTTAAAATTAAGTTCATACGCACACAAATAGTAACATTTGGATAATAAGTCTATTCATTGCTCAATTTAATATGAAAAGAGCATTACTCCTCGATATTACTTTCCTCGGAGTCAGAAGAATCAACCGCCTCTGGTACTTCAGCCGCATCATCAAGGTATTGTCCCCAGTCTTTCACACCTGGTTCTCTAGATAACGGGATTTGCTGTCCAAGGTACCACAAAACTGATGCAACATGAGAACAAGTACCGACAGTTCGTGACCCACATTTACAACGACAGTACCAACCAATGATGTGGTCACTATCGTAACGTATCCAGATCAGATACGAGCGTGAGGATACGTGTCTGCTCTGCAACCTGACTCTAATCAACCCCTCCATCTCTCGGTAGAGCTGAAGATTGCAGTCACTGCCTAGGTACTCTTGGATGTAACTGCCTGTGAGTTTTAACTGGTAAGTGCCTAAAGTCAATAACCGTAGTGTGTTGTCATCTAGAGATGGAAAGTCAAGATATTCATGGTTGGTATCAACCCACTTGGCGACACTTCGCCGTTCCAGATTGTTTTCAGTTACAAATTGCTGAAGCGCGTTTGAATGGCTCAGCAACTCTCGCATGCGTGCAGCCATAAACAGGTCCTCCTCGTTATTCTTTGTAGCATTGATGGGAGTAAAATACTTATTCGAAATGGCGCATACTATGCGCACATAGTCCCCTATAAATGGAACCTGGGTTGTTGGAAGGACCTTATCCAGATACTTCCAACGTTTAATTCTTGCATTGGCAGCCTCTACGACCCATCGGACCTGCAAGACAATGTTCAATGTAAAACACGCTTTTTATTAAAGAACTAATTCTTGTACGTTATAGTTTGTTGTCGAATAACCCACGGCGTAGGGATTAAATCACGAGTGCGAAGCACGAGTGATTTGAAACCACGTACCTAAACTTCCGGCCGCGGGTTATTTGACAACAAACTATAACGGACAAGAATTAGTTCTTTAATAAAAAGCGTGTTTTACGATTCTTACACAGTTTTTAGCTCATCTATTTTTTGAAAAAAAATTATGAGCTATTGTCATCACCTTGGCGTCGGCGTTGGCGTTGGCGTTGGCGTTGGCGTTGGCGTCGGCGTCCGGTTAAGTTTTGCGTTTAGGTCCACTTTTCTCAGAAAGTATCAATGCTATTGCATTCAAACTTGGTACACTTACTTACTATCATGAGGGGACTAGGCAGGCAAAGTTAGATAACTCTGGCGTGCATTTTGACAGAATTATGTGCCCTTTTTATACTTAAAAAATGGAAAATTTTGGTTAAGTTTTGCGTTTAGTTCCACTTTTCTCAGTAAGTATCAATGCTATTGCATTCAAACTTGGTACACTTACTAACTATCATGAGGGGACTGGGCAGGCAAAGTTAGATAACTCTGGCATGCATTTTGACAGAATTATGTGCCCTTTTTATACTTAGAAAATTGACAATTTTGGTTAAGTTTTGTGTTTAGGTCCATTTTATTCCTTAAGCATCAAAGCTATTGCTTTCATACTTGCAACACTTACTAACTATCATAAGGGGACTGTGCAGGCAAAGTAATGTAACTCTGACTGGCATTTTGACAGAATTATGTGCCCTTTTTATACTTAGAAAATCGAAAATATGATTAAGTTTTGTGTTTAGGTCCACTTTATTCCTACAGTATCAAAGCTATTGCTTTCATACTTGCAAGATTTATGAACTATCATAAGGGGACGGTGCAGGCAAAGTTATGTAACTCATACTGGCATTTGGACGGAATTATGGGCCCTTTATACTTAGAAAATTGAAAATTTGGTTAAGATTTATGTTTTGGTCACTTTACCCCTAAAGTATCATAGATACTGCTTTCATACTTGGAACACTCACAAACTATCATAAGGGTACAGTAAAAGGACAAGTTGCATAACTCTGGTTGTCATTGTTACGGAATTATGGCCCTTTTTTGACTTAGTAACTTTTAATATATGGTTAAATTTTGTGTTTCGATCCACTCGAAGTATCAAGGCTATTGCTTTCAAACTTCAAATACTTACATGCTATCATGAGGTTACTGTACCTGGCAACTTGAATTTTACTTTGACCTTTGAATGACCTTGACTCTCAAGGTCAAATTATTAAATTTTGCTAAAATTGCCATAACTTCTTTATTTATGATTAGATTTGATTGATACTTTGATGAAACTACTCTTACCTGACATACCACTATAGACTTCACCCAAACCATCCCCCGTGCCCTCCCCCCCCTCCCCCCTCCCCCCTCCCCCCCCCCCCAATTTTTTTTAATTTTTTTTTTTTTTTTTTTTTTTTTTAAGATCATCTCACAAATTACCACCACACCCTCACACTATACCCCCACCCCACCCCCCCCACCCCACCCACCCCCCAAATTTTTTTTTTTTGATTTTTTTTTTTTTTTTTTTTTTTTTAAGATCATCTCACAAAATTATCACCACACCCTCACACTATTACCCCCCCCCCCCCCCCCCCCCCCCCCCCCCCCCATTTTTTTTTTTTTTTTTTTTTTTTTTTCGCTTTTTTTGGAAGATAGTGTAATAAATGTCCACAACCCCACACTATACACCCCTCTTCACTCCACTCCTCCCTCCTTTGTGATTGAAAATGAGAGTCCCTTCACCTTTAAAAAGAAAATAGATGAGCGGTCTGCACCCGCAAGGCGGTGCTCTTGTTTCTAAAGATTTATACAATGTAAAAATAACTTTCGGCTATTCTGTCGATCAGATCGACTTTCATTTATAAAATGCCGGATTGTTACGCTGGTAGAAAATGTATCGGCATGTTTTGTTTAGTAACAGCGCGTGCTTTCCGTGTATAAGCTCCGCCCATAATTAGCATAATAACCCATAGACTATTTATTTTATTTTTTGTTTATATAGAATTTGTCACAATCCGTGTTAGAATCCGTATTTAACTATTATTAATATTTTAATACGTCCCTGCATGTGGTTCATGTTTATGAAACATATTAGGCACTACGTTTTCAAATTGCGTGCACAAACTCGCAAATAAGCATGAGCGAACTGTTCATTTTATACTAGTTTGTGTTTGATAAATATGTCTTAAATAATGGTTGTTAAAATATATTTAGGTTATAACACATATATTTGATAAAACATTCTAAAACAGATTCGTCATACATAATTCGGTCTTAAAATACGCAACCAGCAAACAACAAGCGAATATTGCTAATAGTAGCATATTTACAGCTTAGCACGTGGAAGTTAATACAAAATCATTACTAGTTTTAAACGCTTTCGATACCATTTGTCTATAAAACACCTAGTATTAAAGTTGCATGCATGTGTTGTCATTCAATTTCTTATATAGGCGACATTGTTTTAAGACTGAATACATAAATGTGTGAATCTTGTTTTAAATAAAAATGCTAGACGACGACAATTCCATAGTTATATTTTCAGTAAAATATATAAAAAAAAACTTAGCTGTATATATTACAGTTCAAATAGGACAACAAACATAATATGAAAAACCACAGCCACTTTTTTCTTGTGTGCATTTTTGGTGCAGGATGCGGCGCTATATGATATGCCCGGAAAATGTTCAGAGGGTTGAATAAGGGGGGTGGGGTTTTTAAAAAGACCCCCCCGCTAATTTTGCCGGGCGTTTTATTTTTCTGACAATAAGGCATTTGATCGCTACATGGATGGACATAAAATTTACATTACAATTTTTTGTATAAATAGCAGATGAATGCTTTACTGAGTCTAAGAACGTTCGTTCGCAAACATGTCGTTGTATCAGAGACTTCAATCGTTTAAAAACAGGCCTTCCCATTTCGGCGTGTCAAAGGAAGACCTGGCTAGCCAAGGGTTCATCTACGACACTTGTGTAATCTCCGAAAATATTGAGTGTGTTCGATGCGTGTTTTGCCATGTGCACATTTCCATTTGGAAGATGGATAAAGAAGATGTGAGACTTAGGCATCGACAGCTGTGCCCAGTTTGCCCCTTTGTGTTCGATTGGAACTTGAACACAGAAGAAGAAGTGAGACTCAGTCAGCGACGGTTTCGCCGTGCTTGTCCTTTTGACAGTGAGTTATTCGGTAGGTACTTGCAAAAAGAGTTTGAAAAGCTATATCGAGTTTATCAAAGATTGAACTATGGAATTGTGGAAACAGAAAGCGATAATTATTCTAGCGATTATACCCAAAGATGTTCAACAAAATCCGTTGATAGCCTTCAAACTAAAGGTGACCAAAATGATGACGAATACGAAGATTATTGTGATTTGGATGAACTGCATACGGCGAATATTAAAAAGACTTGTACTCGTACCCGCCCCAATTCTCATCGAAAACAAACGGAAAAGCAGCGTAAAAAGGCTGAACAAAGGCGTTTGCAAAGGCAACTTTCTAAACGAAGAACAAAAATACGCAATGCAAAGCGAAATCAAAAACAAATATATTGCCAGGACAGAAACGACGATGATAATTACACAACTCAAACAGTTTCCAATGATCGAGATGTAAAAATACATGATCGAAAAATGTGTTGGGTTTGCAGAAGCCGTGATATCGATGATATGATAGAAGATCAGTTTTTGCAATCTTACGAACGTTTTTTGGAGGAAAAATATAAAGAAGAATTCGACAATTGTTTTGCGGACGAAATCGGTGGCGTCGATGATGAAGAACAAAATAAAATTGAACATCTACCTTATGTTCAATCGCCATATGACTATTTGATTGACAAAAAGCTGGATGAAGAGGCCCACCATATTTATTTTTCTGATTACGAGGCATTCGCGCAATACATCGAAACGCGGGACGAAGAGGCCGACCATATTTATTTTTCTGACGATGATGCATCCGATGCGGCATTCGAGTGATACATGATATTAACACATAGATGTGTGACTCAATAATTAACATTTTATGCATGTTTGTTTTGTTGTGTTCGATTGTATATGTTAATAAAAAACCTTGAAACAATTGTGCGTGTTGTTTGTTATTTGAGTATGTTCTGAACAAATCACGAAAACACAAGCTATGATACAATACATTTTATTGAATATTCTTCATGGACATTTTATTGGAATATCTTGTCATCGCATTCGCGCTAAACATTTCAAAAACGTGCTCTGTTTCAAGAATATCTTTGGCAATATCTTTTGACTTTTCAGCACCTCGAAAATCAATTGCACCACATATCCAGTTTTCGGCATGAATGAAACCATACAATAAATCGAATCTACACAGGTTCGCTTTCGTAGCAAGAACGTTTAAAGTTTCTTTTGTCACATCTTTGATCAGAAACGACCAAACTGAAAAGGTTTTCCTTGAAGTACAAGAGTCCATCAGCGCATGTTGAATCTTGATTTTGCTTATGTTTGTTTTGCTGCAAACGAATTCAACAATTTCATCAAATAGACACATTATCAACTTCGTTGGTTGTAGAGAAGCTTTGAGTCTTGCGTACTTTTCGAATTGATGTGCAAAATGTTCTCTTGTATTTATTTCTACATGCTGGAAATCTGTCCACAGACACATAGGAATGCTATTTGTGGTGTAAACCATGTGAATGACTGGAAGACAAATAACTTCAATTTGTTTGTAGAAAATACTTATATAGGAACTTTCCAAAATGACAATGCATCAAAAACTCGTCATGTATATGTTTGTGCATATATTATTAGTCGCCCTGTTTTTTCCCTTAGTTTTACAAACAAATGCGTTAGGACGTCCTATACCAAATTTTTATGAACCGTCTTGTTTGAAGCATGTACAGGACAAACCGATTGACGTTACGAATGGTTTATTTTATGTGTTGATAAACGTAACCTATGAGTATTTGTCATTATACGACGATGTCAAAGAAAATTTACAATTTTTCAACAAATGGATGAACAACCCAGAGTTTAGTTTAGAAGGTCATGAGCAACAATGCAAATCCATAGGTCTATCTAGATGTCCGAACAAGAAAAAAGCGTTTTCGAAACCGGTATACAGTGTAGTTGATGGTTTTGTAGCGGGATCAATGTTTATCACTTACGACTTACCCAGTCTTTTAGTTAGATTGCAAATTGAGCCGAAAACGTACTCTATCAGTGAGTTTGTGGAATCTGTGTTTACTGAGATTTACACACACGCTTGGATACCTTTGTTTCCATACAATTTTTCATTGACCTATGATGGAAGTGAAATTTGTGCAAATGGGATGCACGGTCATGCCTTCATCAGATTTAATACTGAACTGTGTACAACGTTCGGAACATGGTGCGATGTAAATTTAGAAGGTGCTAGTCCCGAGAAACAGGATCATGCGTTAACACGAATCAAAAATGCGTTATTGAAGAGAAAACTGAATGATTTGTCAGTCGCCAATTAGTATATCAAAGAATATGATCTAGGTTTGGAAATTATCCCTTCTAAGTCCAAAGAATTGCAAGACACAATTACACAAATAGAGCAAGAAATGAGTGAGATCCGCTTAAAAATCGATGATAAGTTTGACTTTGACTATGATCAATCTGACGAGGATTACTCTGACGAGGATAACTTTGATGAGGATTACTCTGACGATAATTTGGATGAAAAGCAAAGCGCTGAAAATGTTCCAATTATCGATTTTTCTGACTTTTTTTTCAAAAACACTAAAGTTCTGTCAGTAACAAACAAACCTATCGTTGACCCTATCGTAAGCCAAAAAATTCACGATATTCAAAATGCCAATACTTTCGTTAGCCAAACATTTTACGATATTCAAACTTCTACCAACAAGCCAAAAAACAAAATAAGTCCGCCAGTTAAAAAAAATACTGTTGTTAACCAAACTTCTCACAAAATTCAAAATGCTCTTAACAAGCCAAAACTCAACGTTAGTCTGCCAGTTAAAAACGATAACATCGTTAACCAACAATTTCAAAATATGCAAGATGCTATCAACAAGCATAAAATGGGAATTAAGCACAACAAGCAGACCGTTGCAGAAGTATCTACGTATGGATTGCAAAATTGTTACTGCCTAACATGTAATCGTTCTACTACAATCGGCAAAGTACATAACAATCGTTGCTATTTCATCAACTTGGATTCATCATTCAAGATTTCCTCTAATACGCATTTTTCTCCGTTTCGTGAATACACACTCTTGATTATCAACGAACGTAATCATGCTTTACGTGCGATGCTAAGTCAAATAGTGAAACAAGTGAGTAACGAAGTTATTCTCGCGAAAAAGGCTTCATCATATCGACTTACTGTCTTCAGCACCAAAGATGGCACAACTGTTGATAAGATTTGTATGTCGTTATTCAGAAATACGTATCAAATTGAGAATTGTACCGAGAGCACGAATGCTGTGCTTATAGCGAGAAACCCTTGTCAAAAAAATAACCCACTTTCATACCAAAACACACTTAAACCAACATAAAACTGTGTTTTTTCTGAGTTTTTCTCAGCGGAAGTTGGTTTTTGCTATTAAAAGCGAGTTTTATGTGCGCTAATCTATGCTTAACTGAGTTTAAAGTTGGTTATTTTAAGAAGATATGTGTTTAAGCGAGTTTTTTCTGTAAGGAGTCAGTTTTTTGTGTGTCAAAAGTGAGCCTTTTTATTTATGAGTTGGTTTATGTGTGTTTAAGTGTGTCTTTTTGTTTTATATGCGAGTCTTTTACAACAGAAGTTGATCCTTTTTAAACAGAAGTGGGTTTAAGCGAGTTTAAATTGGTCTTTTTGTAAATAATTTGAGAGCTGAAACCAGGCTAAAAGACTCACTTTAACACACTTTTCAATAAGTTGGTATTTTGTTTATAAATAATACTCATCAATGAAACAATAATTCTTCAACTAGGTCTTTGTTTCATGATTATAGCCATATATAATACAAGTCAATTGTAAAGGGGCTTTTTTACAGCTTGTTTGCCATTGTCCCTATTGTAAATGTGTGTGCTCCCCATAATTTTTTAGTGAATATTGGATGAAAATGGCTCTTTCAGAACATCACAGGTTCACAGATGGACAACAAGTATCACTGCCAAAAACTATAAAAATGATAAAACTTAGTTTTATACCTGAAAATGAAAGAGTTTGTGTTTCGCTTTGATTTTTTTCTTTATATTTGTTTTTATTATAAACAATATCTTATGATTGTTTTATGTCTTAAAATTATTTTATTTTTTTAAATTTTAAAACAATCTTATATTTACTTGTTAAATCTGCATATTTAAATAATTATGGTATTGGAAACATTATTTTGGAAATAATCTATTAATTTGTGTACATAAGTTATGCAAGATTTTGATATTTTCATATGATACCATTATATCCATTTTCTTAATTTGCAATAAAATAATAAGATGCCAAACATGACCTGTGTTACATAAACAGTCAACAAAATAACAAGACAATACCTAAAAATACCCCTTTTCACACCACTAACAATAAACAGATAACAATCTGTCAGGCATTCAGAGCTTAACAGGGTACTGATTATCAGGGGCAGATAAGGCTACTGATAGGGTTTGCCCAGACATAAGGCTGGAATGAGGTATGACTTTTGATTGGTTCAATTTTTTGCACAGGAAATTATTTGAAAACAACAACTTTTGAAAAACAAGCTGGTTTCAGCAATTGAATTGAGCTTAATTAAATTAACATTAAGACTTATAATTGTTCTGTAAAATGTATTGAAATACTGTCAGCATGAAGTATTGTGTGATGAAAACAATGTGTATTTTACTACAATTTGGAAATCAACAATAAGTTTGTTGGAAAAGAAGTTCAACTTTTTTTTTTTGGAATACTGAAGAAGAGTTTTAACAGGTTTGTATTGTCATTTCTTCATCCTTTTTTTATTTAGTTTACTGAATTAATTATGATCATTATTATATTTATGTATTGTCACTGGGAAATGTAAATTGATAAGTAAATGTATTGCAACTTAAAGGAAAAACAACACAATTTGAAGCAAAAATAGATGAACATACACATGACAAAGTGTAAATGTTGTGTACAGTGAATAATGGTGGTTGTGTTTTATGATTATTGTCATCTTTATTGTTATTTATAGATATTTCTGGTTATTACTGAACATATTTCTTTCCCTCATATTTTAATTTTGAAGGTTAAACTCTTGCCCCAAGAGCAAAAGGGGTAATCATACTACCTGATGTATGGACTTTTACACCAGGCTTTTACCCTGCACGAGCTGGCCAACTTGAGGGGAACTGAAGTGGGCAAACCTCGCCCTGTCCTTGAACAAGAAAGCTGGATTTGTTGAGAAACTATACAGGTTATTGCATTTTAAAAGCGTCACAATTCTGACCAATGTGACAAATATTTTTAGAGTTTGAAATGTGATGAAAGTAAATTACAAGCTTTGGAAAATTACCAACTGTAAATATTTTGTCAAAACTCCTTTTCTTTTTTTGGTTTCAGAGTATCATTTAAGCTGAAATCCAGCATGAAACCAGGGAGGTGATGGCCATCGCACAGGCCATGTGCCGACCATTCACTTTCCACCAGCTTGTGACTTGCTCCATGAAGGGAGCAACAACTACAACTGGGTCACCAAGACCAAGCCTCCCCGCTGCTGAGAGAAATGCAATCATTGGTACTTTTTCTTCATCATAAAAATTTAAAGTACCAGTTACCCATATAGAAATTCAATACACATTCTACAAATATTTTTCAGATGACTTACTGTTTACAGTCGCATAAATGATCATTTTATTACATCATTTGTGAAAAGGGAGAGTTTTTATAATCCAAGTGACAGTTAACAACAGTGTTTTTTTTATTCATGAAGACAGGGATTGAAAAACTTTGTCCGTGTCTCTAGTCACTGTCTCCAGGACAATCAGTAATAAACTCATTTGTGTTGACTTCCTTAATATGCAAATATTTAACCTCTTTTTCTGGCTAGAGTATTTTCTATTTAAGAACAGATTTTGTTGTTTTTTTGCATGTTTTTAAAATGAATAGTCTATTATATTTTTTCAGATGTCATAGCCAAAACCTTTGACAAGCCTCTGGTTGATGTTGAAGAAAAGATGAGAGGTTGTTTAAGGCATCTGCGGCTGATGCACAAGTAGACTGAAGTCTTTGTAAATAAAATGTGCTGTTAAAATGATTATTTAACCATTGTTTTCGCTTTGTTATATAGATTTGCACCTGTTTCAACAACATTAACTTATTTTTATGCTCCCGTTAGGGTCTCATATAGCAGTTGAACTGTCCGTCTGTCTGTCTATCCGTCCGAAAACTTTAGCATTGGTCATAACTTTTGCAATATTGAAGAAAGCAACTTGATATTTAGCATGCATGTGTATCTCATTGAGCTGCACATTTTGAGTGGTGCAAGGTCAAGGTCATCCTTCAAGGTCAGAGGTCAAAATCCAATGGAAGAAATAAGCAAAGAGAGATAATATCTATACCTGCCAAATGATAAATAGAAATTTTATTTCAAAGCGACGCAGTAGGGGGCATTGTGTTTCTGACAAACACATCTCTTGTTTGTATTTATTCCATACAATCTTACTTTTTTCAGTTCTTTCTTTGTGTTCAATGTTACTTTATAACACTATTATATTTTATTATAACAATGCCATGTCTGTCAAAATAGTTTTATCATGCTGTGTATGTAAAGTTTTATGTTTTATCGTTTAAAAAAGTAATTAGAATTTAATTTATGATAATTTTGTTCTTATCATAAAAAAGTTTTTCAGTTTTCAAGTGGGTGAAAAGTGGGTTTTTACTGAGCATTTAACAGGTTTTAAAGCTAGTTTTAACTGTGTTTAATCTGTGAAAAGCATACATTTAGCTCACTTAATGCTCAAATAAAAACCCACTTTTAACATGCTTAAGAACAGGAAAAACCGACTTGATGTGTAGAAGCGGGTGTAAAAGCCAACATAAAGAAGGAAAACACACTAACTTTTAACCAACTTAAGTTGGTAAAACTCGGTTTTAAAGCGTGTTTTAACTGCGTTTAATCTGAGTTAAGCACACATTTAGCTCACTTAACACTCAAACAAAAACCCACTTTTAACTCGCTTAAGAACAGGAAAAACCGACTTGATGTGTAGAAGCGGGTTTAAAAGCCAACATAGAGAAGGAAAACACACTCACTTTTAACCCACTTAAGTTGGTTTAAGTTAGTTTTAGTTGGTTTAAGTTGGTATAAGAAGGTATAAGCGTGTTGGTTTATGTGAGTGAAATCCAGGTTTTACCTACAAAAAACCAAGTCGGTAAGCAAAAAGTGTGTTTAAAAGACACGCTTTAACCCGGTGCCAATACCGCAGGGCTTAACACGGTTTTAACACGGATTAAAACCGGGTTTTGCCCACTTTTTTGACAAGGGAATGGTCATTTCATTCGCGTACCACAAATACAATTGGCTAATTTCACGTACTGCGATATTGGTGCTGTGAAAGCGGAAAATGGCAAATGTTTTCGGATTGATGCAAATTGGTCGCACTCAAGTATTGCGAGTGTTTACGATTTGGATAATACGGTTGTTTCATATTTGGTTAGCATTACTCAGAACACTGCACACAATATGAGTGAGGCAAAGTTTCAAATAAAAAATATAGATGACAGTTCTGTCACAAGCGAACACTTCATTGTGTACAACAAAAGGACGAACAGTGGACAAGAATGCACGTATGTCGATATGCGATCAAAGACCATTTCAATCGAAAAATGCAAACACAGTCCCACGATTTGCGAGGTTTTGTTGGGTAAAAGTACATTGAATGACGAACCGGGACTAAGAAAATTAACGTTTTGGGAAACTGTCGCTGTTTGTGTTGGTGGATTCATTGTGCTTGTGATGGCTGTTATTTGCTTCATAGTTGCACTGCACAACATCGCTAGTCGTAACGATAATGTTTTAAACTGATGACATATATCAAACCGTTTGTATCCGTTCTTGTCACAACTCACAATGACTTCTTCGTATGAGGACATGTATACGATTGAAAGCGAGAGCCAGGGTTACATTCAAGAATTTTGGATCCATGTTGATGAATGAATCTTGTCACAATTTACAATGTCTTCGTATGAACTGCTCGAGAGCATTTTTGAAACCATACTAGACGATATCGGAGACGAAAACGTGTGCATATTCGACTTGACAATCGAGTTTTGTTTCACAAACGTTAGTAAAACGTTACATCTCAGTCAGCTCAATTCGCAAAACTGTTCGTGTTTTGACATTACGTTGGCTATGCAAGAACAGGGAATAAATTTCACGGTACCAGCTGATCTTCACGTTTGCGTAAAAAAAAGCGTATAAACACATTTTTATTCACAATCTCGAAATATCGAAATTTGTATGGATTACAAAGTTAAACCATGTAACGGTATGCGTTGCACTTTATGTTCTCAAATAAAGAGTGGAAATAGTTTTCAGTTTAATTGTGGTTTTGTGTATATAGTGGAAGATGGAGAGAACTTAACTTGTAAATCAACAGATGTTATATACGTACTGAAGTGCAACACTTGCTGCGGTGAGTACATTGGAGAGACCATTAATCTGAGAAAACGCATTCATACACACAACTCTCATATTCGAACAGAGCAGCATTTGTGTCGAGCTACTGACCATTTGATAGAATGTGGGAAACACTTGTGCGATGTTAAGGAACGGTACACTGTATTCGTTTTGGAGACAGAGCGAGACAAGCACGTGCGTAAAGCCAAAGAGGCGTACTACATTCGATTATTCAAGCCAATGATGAACAAGTAAGGCGTGCATTATTTTTTCACACGTATATATATTGATGCGTTTAACGAAATAAGCACACTCGCAATAACTTTCAACGATGGCACAACAAATGCTGAACAACCGTGAACGAATAAATGAGTTTGCAAATGCTGTCCTGCAACACGGCGTGAAAAGGAATTGGGTTTCTGAAGTCGAGCCAGGTGTCTTCGTGTTGCCTAACTATAGTTCGAAGTTAGAAGACCTTTCTAAGAAATTACAACAGATTGATACCAAACTAGCGCAGTACAGACGCCTCAAAGTAAGAACGCAGCATCTGATAAAGGGCATCAAGAAAACAAAAAACCTGCAAGACGATGTTTTGAAGACTGTGAGCTCCAAGGTTTTCGATCGAGTTCCAATTGATGTGCTCAACAAAATACTCGGTTCTGGGGAAGACGAAACCATGTTTTCTTTGATAGAGCGAATCAAATCTTCCAAGGTTGAGGAAAAACGCAACTATGCCGATATCGACATCTCCGATGCAGAAATGTCAGATACGCTGAACGATGATGAAGAGGAAATTATGAACGCTCTGGCTGTTAAGAGAATGCGAAAATCTGGTGAAAAAAAAACTGTTAAGAAACCGAAAAAGGAAAAAACAATACTCCGTGATCTAGAATTGAGCGATGATGACCAATGACTACGTTGTTGCAATATTGTATGATTATGTTGACTTGTATTTGTCATATTTTCGTATATATGTTAAATAAATTGTACCATTGAACTGTACACATGTGTTTCTTTATCAATGGATATCGATGAGGATTTGATTATTGACGAAGACGAACAGTTAGCTCAAAACACCTACTTGTTTTCACCCATGTACTCGAGACATCACAACGAATGTTCGCTATGCATTTTGCAGTACATAACAGAATACGAAGAGCAAATACGCACATTCGAAATCAAGCTAGTAGATATTAACTCGAAACTCGGGTGCGGAATTCAAACGTGTGTCACGATGGTTCTCAATGAGTTCAAAGACGATGAACGCATGTCGCTGTTCACGAAATTGACAACTAGCGAAATAACAAGTCATTTTGACTCAGTGTTTGGTTATCCAATGTGTGGATACAACCGACTGAAAGCTGTTTGTGTTGGTGGATTCATTGTGCTTGTGATAGCTGCTATTTGCTTCATAATTGTACTACACAGCATAGCTCGGCATAACGATACTGTTGTAAACAGTTAACATATATCAAAGCGTTTGTATCCGCTATTGTCATAACTCACAATGACTTCGTATGACAACATGTATACCATTGAACTCGAGAGCATTGGTAACACTCAAGAATTGTCCATCCACGTTTTTAAATGCATCAGTGTTTTAATCAATGAACAAGAACTGCTCGAAAGCATTTTTGAAACCATACTAGACGATATTGGAGACGAAAACGTGTTCATATTCGACTTTACAATCGAGTTTTGTTTCACAAAAGTTAGTAAAATTCTACATATCAGTCAGCTAAATTCGCAAAACTGTTCGTGTTTTGACATTACTTGTGCTATGCAGGAACACGGAATCAATTTCACGGTACCAGCTGATCTTCACGTCTCAGTAACAAAAAGCGTATAAACACATTTTTATTCACAATCTCGAAATATCGAAATTTGTATGGATTACAAAGTTAAACCATGTAACGGTATGCGTTGCACTTTATGTTCTCAAATAAAGAGTGGAAATAGTTTTCAGTTTAATTGCGGTTTTGTGTATATAGTGGAAGATGGAGAGAACTTAACTTGTAAATCAACAGATGTTATATACGTACTGAAGTGCAACACTTGCTGCGGTGAGTACATTGGAGAGACCATTAATCTGAGAAAACGCATTCATACACACAACTCTCATATTCGAACAGAGCAGCATTTGTGTCGAGCTACTGACCATTTGATAGAATGTGGGAAACACTTGTGCGATGTTAAGGAACGTTACACTGTATTCGTTTTGGAGACAGAGCGAGACAAGCATGTGCGTAAAGCAAAAGAGGCGTACTACATTCGATTATTCCAACCAATGATGAACAAGTAAGACGTGCATTATTTTTCACGCGTATATATATATAGCTGCAGCTAACAAAATAAGCACACTCGCAATCACTTTCTACGATGGCACAAGCAATGTTGACCTCGAGCTATGCTATAAAAACGAACAACCGAGAACGAATACAGCAGTTTGCGAACACTGTACTCAATCACGGCGTGAAAAGGAATTTGGTTTCTGAAGTCGAGTCAGGTGTCTTCTTGTCGCCTAACGATTATTTGAAGATAAAAGAACTTTCAGAGAAACTAAAACAGATTGATGCCAAACTAGCGCAGTACAAAAGCCTCAAAGTAAGAACGCAGAATCTGATAAAGGGCATCAAGAAAACAAAAAACCTGCAGGACGATGTTGTGAAGACTGTGAGCTCTAACGTTTTCGATCGAATTCCAATTGATGTGATTAACAAAATACTCGGTTCTGGGGAAGACGAAAACATGTTTGCGCTAATAGAGCGAATAAAATCTTCCAATGTTGAGGAAAAACGCAAATATGCCGATATCGACATCTCCGATACAGAAATCTCAGATACGCTAAACGATGATGAACAGGAAATTATGAACGGTCTGGCTGTTAAAAGAATGCGCAAATCTGGTGAAACGAAAGCTGCAAAGAAACCGAAAAAGGAAAAGACTATACTCAGTGATCTAGAATTGAGCGATGATGACGAATGACTACGTTGTTGCAATATTGTATGATTATGTTGACTTGTGTGTGTTACATTTTTTGTATATGTTGTAAATAAATTGTATCAATGAACTGTAAACATTTGTTGCCTTATCAATGGATATTGACGAGGTTTTGATTGTTGACGAAGACGAACAGTTAGCACAAAACACCTACTTGCTTTCACCCATGTACTCTAGACATCACCACGAATGCTCGCTATGCATTTTTCAATACATAACAGAATATGAAGAACCAATACGAATATTCGAAAGCAAGCTAGTAGAAATGAACTCAAAACTCGGGTGTGGAATTCAAACGTGTGTCACAATGGTTCTCAATGAGTTCAAAGACGATGAACGCATGTCGTTGTTCAAAAAATTGACAACTAGCGAAATTACAAGCCATTTTGATTCAGTATTTGGCGATCCTATTTGTGGATACAACCGACTTAAAGCTTACAATTTTTTCTCTCTGTTTGACGAAAGTACGGTTAACAATTCCACATACATAAAGTTTATTTACGATACATACAAAACTTCGAGAAACACTTCACTCTGTCCTTATTCGCTTTTAGGAGTTTATGTTTTTCTTGTTATGATTAACACTATAGGATGTGATTCCCAGCTCAAGAAAAAACATGACTTTTTGTGGATGTTCAACTGTCTATACAATCACAAATTACGGTTTGGAAAACTGCGATAAAAATCTATTTAAGGTTAGTTTTTCTATAGAAACACTCAAACCACACACAACCATGTCAACCATGTCAACCATAAACGTTAAAGATATTAAACGGGTCACTGACACCGAAGCCACTAATCGCTTGTTCACTAAACTGAAGTACGATATTGGTATTGAAATCTCTTCAAAGCTCATTCAGTCGCTTAAACAAAGCAAAGACAGGGTTGTATTTTATGTGGGCAAAGAACAAAAATCATACCCAGCAGCAATTGTGAAAATGTTCACTAACGTTAAGACAAATCATGTCAAGATTCAGCCGAAGTACAGTGTTCAAGAATTGATGAACGTGTTTGAAATTCTCATGAACCTGTCTGAGTACCAATGTAACGGTCTCACGCTAGATTACTCGGATTGGCAGTCAATCTCTAGTCTGGTAAACATGATCGAACTCGCTGAGCACCTAGGCATGACAGAAGTGGTGATGTTTCTTAAACGCATTCCACAACTTCTTACATTTCACAACAAAACCGCGTATGATAACGAATTGCTCAGAAGAGAAAACGAGTCTAAGGAAAACCAAAAACCAATGTCTGTCAACGAACCTAGCGAAAACGATGAAAAGCGGTCGAGAACTAGAAAGAGAAGCTTTACAAAGGTGTTCAGTCGTAGTCTGAGTCGAAAGCGCAGAGAAGAAAATGTTATGAACTAAATGTTGTATGTTGTTTGTTGTATGTTGAAAATAAAGAGCAAAAACAGTAAACTTGTGTGTTTGTTTTCTTCATGAAAGAAGATAAAACCCAAAACGTCAATATACTTGCATCTTCTCTATCAACTAAAACATAAAATTCATTTCAAAATTTTATTTCACGATACTATTCGAACAAATACACATACAAGTATACACTCATTGTCATAACTTCTGATCGGTCCAATGAATTGGTGTCCAACCAAACATTTCAGCTCCACACACAGCGCATTTGTTCCCGTTCATATGCATGCGCCAGCAACAGTTTACGCAAAACAAGTGCCAGCATGCTGTTACCACACAGGTTTTCTCGTCATTGCGACAAACTATACAAGTTCGTGAGTCTTTCACCGCTTGCTCTTTCTCCAGCTGTAGTTGAGCCATACGTTTTTTGCAGACTTTGCGATGACAGCAACTATTTGCTTGAAAGCATTCACGAAGTTCTTTCATAACCTGTATGTGTTCTTTTCGTATTTTTCTATAAGAAAACCACCATCGCAAGTCTTGAATACAGCTCACCGCTAGGATTGTAGCAACAATCATGGCTTCTTATTATTGTCAATTTTAGTCTTTTTGTGATCCCAAAAATCGGGGTTTCGTTCTTCAATGATGAATCGAATAAGCAAAATGCCAAGAAATAGAGTCGCGAACATCAACAAATGAAATGAAGCTTACTGTTTATGCTGCGCTTTTATATGCAAATTTTGTAACGATCTATTTCACAAACCGTTTCACTTTGTCTGTAAACGTTGCCACATTGGTCACATTTTAGAACATGGAGAACGTTCAATGCATATGCTTCAATGCTCGTTTGAAAACACCAGAGCAGAAACGTATACAGAAAAGAAAATGGAAAATCAAATCTCAATCTGCTGCGAATAAGTTGTGGGACATCATATCAAAGCATATGAGCATAATATCCACAGAGGAGCCTAGGGTGAAATTGTTTCGCATGTCAAAATCTGAAACATTTGAACCATATGCATTTTTTTCTCCTGACTATGAACCTCAACCCGAGTTCGATTATCAGATCAAAATCACATGCTTTGGACTAACAGTTCATTTGAATGTGTATGTAAGATTGGGTGAAGATGACGACGAGGACGACTTGATGCTTGTTATGGACAGACCAGACGATACAAAACTATTTTTCAACATTTTTGACCGCGATGGTGTGGTTGAGAAGAAACACGGTTTGCTTAAAACCAATGGTTCTGATATGTGCAAAGAAATCATCGATATGATTGGTCTCAAAGACATTAACGATGAGTATGAATTATTCGAAAATTTGGCTTCGAACATATCGTTATCTATAGAAAGTGAAGTTGAATGTGAATGCGATACTGAATAAAACAACTTAACACAAATTTGTCTGTTTCTACTTTTTATTCAACAAACTCGCTTACAATACTGTACAAACGATGTCCATTTGCCAGGTTGATTTGCAACCCAGTCAGTAAGTCTATATTTACGGAACACGTCTTGAATCTTGACCAGGTGGTAGAAGCCTTCAAGGTTGTATTTCGATAGTTCATTCACGACGGCCACAAACAAAACAAATGCAGTCACAAACACATCCCAGCTCAAACCACTGTTCAGCTTTTGTTCAAGCAATTCGGCGAAATAGTCTTCATCGAAACAAGCTATGGTCAGTTCATCCTTTGTTAGAACATGCATCGTTACCGTTCTATTTACAAGCAAAACCACACATTCAACAATGTCACAAAGAGTGTCATTTGAGTCCTCAAACTGCTTGCATTCCAAGTAATTTGCTACCATCGCAGCCACAAACTCACAGCTGAACATTTTTTTACGTTATGACAACTACTGACTTTGCGTGAATGGTTTTATACTCGAGTTAGGCGCTTGTTATTTGAACTGTTGTAGTAGTTTGTAAACGTCTAGATTGAAATCCTTGCAACACATACGCAATAACTATAACTATAACCAAAGAAACAACCACAAATGTTAGTGCAATAAATAAGACCCAAAAGCTGTTTATTTTGGAATCATCGTCACTCGGTGAATCCAGTCCCATACCAGGAATTCTAATTTGACACAGAGTTCGTGTTGTCGTACAATTTTCATACGAAATAGATTTTTCATTCACGTCGATATACAAGCACGTATTGTCCTCATCATATGACACTCGCGAATAAACTATCGCGTAATCGTTTAATTCGAGCGTTTCGTTCAGACTGTCAATTTTAAACATCAAATTTTGAGATATTGCATTCACCTTCGGGTCGTGCGTTCTGTTAATCAGATAGTCAAAAGCGTTTTGAAACTCTTCTTCTGTTTGCAGCACTGCTGGTAAGCACTGGCCATCTTCATTCACCACGAAACAAGTTTTAGGTGATGTGATCGACGCTGCTGCGTTTTCGTCAAATGAACATGTCTTGTACGCACGCGGATTGAAAGGTGACACAGTCACAAACTCTCCTCGATCCGCTTTTAACAGCGCTACGTTAGCCGTTTCGCATGAAATGCCCAAATATTTTCGTTTGAACAAATGAACGCATTGAGCAGGCCTATCTTTGTTGTTGAACAGCGCTATCTTGATAGAACCTTGGATGTTGTTTAAAATAAATTCGTTGCTTACTTGAGTGAAAACCGTTTTTAGATGAATGTTTTTATGTCCAAAAATGACCACATCGTATGCATTATAGTCGGTGCTGTTTACAGTTTTACGTACATTGACGTTCGTTGAAAACTGGTTTCCAACTTTGAACTGTTGCTCAATACTGATAAAGTAGCAAGATCCATCATATATTTTACCAATACTTTTAGTCGGATCACACACATTGCAATAACAGTTTTGTAAACCGTAAGAAGAAACGCTTTGAACTGTTGTGTCTGCGCGGACAACAATGAAAAAACACAAAATGATAAACGCCCGCATGCTTGGCTCAGAACATCAAGAATGACAAGATCCGTTTGTTTAAGTGTGTTTTATATTTATTTTAGTTCTTATGATCTTTTTATTACGTACGACATAAATCCTATTATTCCAAAAACAATTGCAAACACTACTAGAATGCAAAACACAACGTCGACAGATCCTTTTTCGCCATGTTCGTTAGCCTTTGTGGTTGTTGAGCCATTGGTGGTGATTTTACCACTCGTTATGTTATCGATTTTACTGTAGTTCTGTTGTGTGCTAGTTTTGTTTGCAACTCTCGATGTGGTTGTTGAAGAAACGCTTTGAACTGTTGTGTCTGCGCGGACAACAATGAAAAAACACAAAATGATAAACGACCGCATGGTTGGCTTAGAACATCAAGAATGACAAGATCCGTTTATATGAGTGTGTTTTATATTTATTTTAGTTCCTTTGTTTTTTTTATAACGTTATACACAAATCCTATTAGTCCAAGAACGATTGCAAACACGGCTAGAATGCAAAACACAACTTCGATTATAACAAGGACAGATCCTGTTTCGCTATTTTCGTTAGCCTTTGTGGTTGTTGAGCCATTATTTGTGATATTACCACTCGTTATGTTATGGATTTCACTGTAGTTTTGTCGTGTGCTAGTTTCGTTTGCAACTCTCGATGTGCCAAGATCGCTATTTTCTTCAACCTTTGTGGTTGTTGAACCATTGTTAAGGGCATTGACAACTGATGTGTTAAGGTTTTTACTTAATGTTTTAGTTGTATGTTCGTGTGCAACTCTCAGTGTTGCTTGCGTGCTTTTTTTGTTAACCTTTGTGGTTGTCGAACCATTGTTGGGGATATAAGCAAGCGTTGTGTTTTCCATTTCGCTGTTTGTGTGTGTGTCAATTTCGTTTGAAACTGTCGATGTAACGAAATCATTATCGCTACTGCGTTTTTCGATGTCTGCAACATGATTAGATGTATTGTCTGGTACCAAGAATCGCGATAGAGAATCAGTAGCTAGCATCCTACCTATATTCGCGGTCAAAATCAAAAAGAGTTTGCCTTTGATTTGGAAACAAAACCTGTCCCTGTGATTATCAATGGTCAAATAATTGTCTTTCACGCCCAAATTTTGATTTATGACTTTTCGTATGGCCTCGAGAATATCATATTGCGTTGTGTACATTCTCTCAGGAATATATACAATTTTGCGTAACTTTTCTAGCGCATCATCATAGGAAACGAACGAGAATGCACCATTGTATATACCCAGATCGCGCTCTGGCGATTTCTTGAAGCAGTTATCGTTACAGCTACATAGAGACACAAACAAGACAAATAGTATGAAGCGCAACATAGCTGGTTTTTATTTCATTCATCTAACAAAACACATGAAATAGCTATATAACAACAAATTTGCACACAACAGACTACAACACAAAATCTGCAGGAATGTACAAAACGAGGCCGTTTGTCAGCAATTCCTTCGACACACAAAATGCGACAAAGTTCGGTGGGATGTGAATGTTGGGAATGCATGTTCTAACCGCTTGAGAGAGCATATCTTCGTGTTCTTCGTTTTGACACTGATTGATGAAGTAAACTTTACATGGGTCTTCTTCAGGTAACATTTCGCTAACGGGCATTGGGGCTTCTTGTACCTCTTGTTCTGGGATAAACGTTTCCGCAATTTCTTCTTTCACGATTGACAAATCGACCGGCATACTGATTATCTCATTTTGCTCCGAACATGCCTTCACATCAGAACAAGGCATTTCATTTGTTTTGCAAATTTTGCAAAGCATCTTTTTGGGGAGACTCGACTGATCCTTTGGATCTTCAACAAATTTGCGTTTGTGATTAGGAATAGCATTGACTAGTCTACCTTTTCCCCCATCGATCAGCTCCGTTTCAATGTGAAGACTGTTGATGTGCTTGCGGTACAAAGGATGCATCACAAACAAAACCTCTAACGCCTGACACAAATTTGTATTTGGATATCCATATTTTGGTTGTAGTGAGTATACGTTAGCATTCATCTCTCTCATTTCGATGCCAGTTTGCAACGCTTCGTATATTTCACCACAGCTTCTCACAATTTTCAGACCTATTGTGAGCTCTTTCTGTGTACTGACAAGCTGAAAGTTTTTACTCGGTAGCACTCCTTTTTTCACCAATATTTCCACGATATCATTTTCCGAACAATCGAGTAATGTCATGACTGCTCGAAAGTAGGTGTTCAGCTTCAATCGTATCTGTGTCCTTTCCAAAGATAGGCAAGTGGATTTCACCGAATAGACTTTGCTAAACTCCTCGATTCCGTGCAACTCCAACACTGGTATTATGCATATCGGCAGTCTGTAGTTTAACGTGGGATTCGACTGCATGTATCTACCCTTCTTTATGCGCTCGTTTAGAGTTGCGAAATGTTCTGGTACTAATGTTTTCAATATTTTGAAGTAGCACATATCAATCTTTTCATCGGCAACAGAAAACATCAAGTCAACATATCGTTCAAACGCAGCTAGTGTCGGTTCATCGAGAAACACATGGTCCAGCGTTGGCTTGTAGTTCAAGTAGTCATACGGACTGTTAGTTATCGACGTAAAACGCAGTCCCTCGACATCTGTGAAAGGACATGTAACGCTAAACATGTACTTCTTCTGGTGACCATTCGCATTGAAATTTCTTTTCTCGCGAATGAATTTTTCGCACAATGTTTGGACGAACATGTTGTCGCTTCGGTTGTCAGATTGTAAATGAGACGCATTGAATAAGTTGCATGGCTTTATATACAACCCGTCATGTTACAAAGTTAGTGTTATAAGCTTGAAAAAGTAGGTTTTGAAAACAGATATGGCTCGTTGCATCGAACGGAAAGGCGAAAGCAAATTGCATGCACTCATCAAATCAAACCAACCCGAGTTGTTAGCAACACACATAAATCAAAACTTTGATTTTGATTCATCGTGTTACATTGTTATCAACGAAAAACATGTTTTGCCTGTTGATTTCACACAAACAGATCTAGAACAAGTTGTCATTCATAAATCAAAATCTGAATTCATACAGTTTGTGAAGCTCAGGTTTAGTGATTCTCAAAGCAATGGGTTTGATTTTCTGCTGTGTGAACAAACCGATTACGAAGATATCTACGGCAATGAGGTTCACCAGTGTCACCTATATTTTTCAAACACATGTACAAAAGATATGGCAGCTACAAGCTATTACTTGACAAACGCGTTGAGTATGATTGGAGTACTTACATTTTCAAAGCATACACATGACAAACTGGCTTCGTGTCTAATCAAACGTTACGGTCAAACACTCGTACCCAAATGCACTACTGAGTTTTGGAACAAACAACTTGACTCATTTCGCACAAAAAACATTCGTGATAAAATAGATCAGGTCTCACAACAAGATGACTCAACAACACTTCGTGATGAAATTGCGCGTTTGGTGCAAACAAGGTACAACTTTGTTTCTTGTCAATACAATACTGCCAACGAAATTCTCAATATTCTGTTCACGAACACAAGTGACAACAACTTTGGGTTAATGGTTCTCAAACAGTCGCTGGGTTGGATATAAAAGCGCTACATGACTATTGATTCAAGTCATTTTGATCAAAACGCCAAAGCAACAACATGTCTATACAATCAACTAAATTTCGAGTTCCACAAACTGAGAATTGGGACCTAGAGATAAGCCAGTCCGAGATGAAAAGCACTCCAAAAACCGAAGACTGGGAAGCTGAAATTGCGGTGGCGAAACGTCCTCCATTCTTTCTCAGCGTGGGTAAAATAACACAGCGACGTATTAACCGAATGCACCGATGCTGGACCTGTCACTGCGTGCCTGTCAATTGTCGATGTGCAAAATATTGAATAAACTTGTTGAAACGTTAACATGTGTTTGTTTATTTGGTAGAAAATGTTATATAGGTAGTAACTTGAAAATTGACTCTATACACCTAAACAATGCTAGCCGTTGAACTCAAAGATTTGGGATTTTTTCGACATATGTTGCGTTTGAATATTGAAAAGTGGAACAAAGCTGTCGAAATGTACATCATGGATCTCTATCCAGATGTGAAGTTTACATTTTCGACGCGAGATCAATGTTGGAAAGCGACAGATACGGAAATTGTGTACTATGCCGATATTGAGGTTATTCTGATCAATCCGAAATATGATTTGTGCTGGACACACCAAGATCCCACAAAACGACTTCAAACCATTAATGGGATTTTGTTGAGCTCAAAAGCCAAGAGAACAAAACTCGTAACGTTTGACCAAGAGTATTTTTGATTGAAAAAATATATAAAGATGTTGAAATAATCAATTGCATGTGAAATAAAACGCATATCATAGCATGGATGATACCGACGCTTTGTGCACGAATGAAACAAGTATGTTTATGAACAACTATATCGACAGACTGAAAACGTTTGAGCATTGGTCTCCCCAAATACAACCAAACAAATACCAGCTTGCTTGCGGGTTGTACTACTTGGGACAACACGACCGTTGCAAATGTTTTCGTTGTGGCATTGTGTTGTATCATTGGAAATCTACAGACGATGCGTTCTTGGAACACCATAAACATTCACCGAATTGCCAGTTTTTGCGAATGGTGGGTCCAGGAACAAGACTATTGATAGACACATGAGTAGGTTTTGTATGATCGTGTTGTAAATAAATATCATGAACCGTTCAATTCGTTTTGTTCTTATTCTTGTAGTAACATATACTTATTCATGCAACTACCAAACGCAAAGTTGAAAAACAAGTACTATTGTGTGCACGAATGTTTGATTTCGCTATTGCGTTAGTTATTGATATAACCCAGTGTCGTATGTTTTCTCAAACTATATTATCCAACTCTAATCAAAGCAAATACAAACAACTATGTATATGTAGTTTCAAACGATTTTATTCTGCAACAATCAATATTTCAAACATTCAATCTTTCGCAACAACAACGTACAACAGTTTACATAGTCCACTAGATCAGCCCACATAGTCCGCTCGATCACAGATGCAAAAGCCTCACTCCTCTGTTTTGGCCGTAACCCTGAATTTCGCCACACCATTCGCAGCGATCGTCGATCCGCGTACATGACACACAGCTGAGGGCCTCGCATCTACGGCAAAAGTTCACCATCGAAAAAAAGTTTTTGCACCTATGACACACAATCACTAACGTAGTGTCATACACAGTTGGCAGCATTTCGCCCATGCTCTTAATCCATCTGTTACAAGCTGCTTTGTTGTTTCCAGCTGACGAGGTATTCTGTCTTTCTAACCACGCTCGGTAGCTCCCGCTCTCTTTTACACTTAACATCCACCTCTCGCATGCTTTTCTATCAGTCATTGTGCGTGTTGTTATCTCTGTGTCAAAATACGAAATGATTCAAACACGAGCGATTCGCCTTTTATAGCCTGCCGTTTTTCAGTTCAACGCTCATTCAAGTTGACACAAATATGTGTATCAACAAGCAAACCCCATTGGAAGTCTGTCTTGGTTAGAGTACCTATAGTATAGATACAAAACTCTTTACAAAACGCATCACTGCATATGTTATTCTGTTTCAGTTCAGGTTTTTCTGATCAGTGCCCATAAGGGTATATTTGAGAATTTTGATAAAAATCCCACATTACTGGTTATGGTTGAGAATGATGGAAAAATGTATTTACACAAAAAGTGGAAACTTTTGCTATTTTTGCAGGCATGACATTGTCTGTTTACCAGATTTTATTTGAATGCCCCTTACAGTGTGTGCAAACTAGCAAGCACAACCACAAGCCAATTTTCGGTTCAGATTTGTTTTATTCGTGTCTATAGTAGAGTATATGAGAATTTTTATACATGGCTCTCATAACTGGTCTGATGCAAAAAGAGATTGCCATTCCGAACGCATATTTCAGTGTGTGTGAGCTAGCAAGTACAACCACAAGTCAATTTTTTGTGCAGATTTGTTTTAGTCGTCTATATGATTAAGAATACAATAATTTTGATACTCGGCTTACATAACTGGTCTGGTTCAAAAAGAGATTGCCATTCCGAGAGCCTATTACTGCTAGCAAGCACAACCTTCTACTTGTCTGATTGTGTGAAATGGCAGTTTTCAGTATTTTCAGATTCTTTCACTCACAACTCTATGTATAATCATATAACACAAAAACACAAATGTAAGGTTTAACATAGATTTTATTGATAAATTGCTAGCCAAACATGAAATAACCTGGTCCAAAACAACCAGTGTGACAATCATATGGTATTTTGCATTTCAAACAAACAATTTGTTCACCAGTGTTAGCACTTACAAATTCCATGTACTTTGGAAAGCAATTTAGACAACAAAACCCGTGCCCACACTTCTTGCTGAACACTCTAGGTGGATTGCTTTCAAGTTTGCATAGTCTGCAGTAGTCGATTTTGCTGCTGCTTTTTAGATGGTTTGAAATAATCAAATCAATTGCATTGGAAATGTTTGTAGCTGCAGTTGTTACGCACGATGTTAACATCGGCTCATCAATTGGTACAGATTTAACGTACCTTAGCGCCTTATTGAGACTGTCGATTTTTATCTGAGCTTTGCCGTGCGACGATTTTAGTATCTCTTGTTTTTTTAAATACTCTTCGAAAAAGTCTTCATGCTTCTTTTCAGTTGAAATAGCGTCCTGTTTTGCGTTTCGTTTTGGTTTTTTGACAGTTTGACCGTCAGAATTAGCAATAGCTTTTCGTTTATTCGATGTCGTTGTACTAGTTGAACCTGTTGAGTCGTTGGAACATTGCTGTGATGGCTGAGCCATGAAATTAGCTGCTGCATCGTTTTCTCGCGAACGATATTCTGTTTTAATTTCTTCGTCAGTCATTGTGAGAAGTGAGTACAAAATTGGATGCTTTCGTATCATCTCACTGGGTGTTGAATGCAATGGATGAGTTTCATCATCTACACGAACACCAGCATTGGTAAGCTGTTTGGAGAGCGCCATGTCGCTTTGAAATCTCAAGGAAGAATGATTGTGTTGTGTCAAAAACTAGCTATTTATACCCGTGACCTTAATTTTCCTTTTTTAAGGCCAATATGAGCCTGAAGTCGTGTAAGCATAAAACATTCATTTCAAGCATGTAAAACAAAACACAGATTAGATGTTTAATATGATTTATTCATACTATGTATCAACCAATAATGCCATAGCGTGAGCCAACTTGATATGTGGCGTTTTCATCGTACTGATGTTTGCATTTCAAACAAATAAGTCGCCCAGAATTTTTGTTGTAGACGTATTCCAAATACTTCACTATGCACTTCATACAGCAAAACCCGTGTCCGCACGTCTTGCTTATAACTGTTGGTGGATTGTCTTCATTTTTGCATATTCGGCACGAGTCAACATCGCCACTGTTTTGTAGTTCACTTGAGATGCTTTCTATAGCAAGCGCAATGTTTGAAGATGCCTTTGACAGAAAAGAGCAAACCGTTGGCTCATCGCTTTCTTTGGATTGTACATATTGTAACGATTTTTCAATAAACGCGATCCTAGTACGAGCATCAGCGTGCAGCGATTTTAGTCTCTGTTGTTTCTTCAGATACTGTTCTACAAAGTCAGTCTGCTTGTTTCCAGTTGAAATCGGGTCCTGTTTTGTATTTCGCGAACCTTTAGGTTTTTTGGCAGTTTGGCCGTTATTATTGGCAATAGCTTTGCGTTTATTCGAATCCTTTTTACTAGTCAAACCTGACGAGTCGTTGGAATTGTTATGTACAAGCTGCGCCAAAAAATCCGCAGCTTCTTCGTCTTCTCGCGATTTAAACTGATTGCCAGCTTCTTCGTCTGTCATTTGGAGAAGAGAGTGCACATTTTGACAAGTTTGGTCAAGGTCACTTGGAGTGAGATATAACGGATGACTTTCATCATCCAAACAAAAACCAACATCAGCAAGTTGTTTTGACGTCATTTCGCTTTGCTAACTCAAGAGTGAATGATTGAGTTTTAATAAAAAGACTGGCTTTTATAGAAGACGTTTGAGTTATCTTATTGTTTCTTTACTTCGGAGGATATTGCGAAAAATGTTCATACTACTAGATGTCCTAGATTCATATTTAGTTTCAAGAGAATCACATTTGTGATTTTTCGTGGTTGTAACATCATGATTTGGCATTGGCTGGTGTTGCTTGCCATTAAGACTCAATGTTGTCCTACAAGATACTTTTCAGTTGTTTCACAATTTAGGTTCTATGAAAATAAATCATATGATTTAAGACTTTGCGTTCGAGAGTTAACATCAAAAACACAGTTCGCTATATTGAAATTGTAAGATCACGATATGTTCAGTTATGTGATAAGACTCGAAAGTCAGCTAATGATGATTTCTGAAATCAAACTTCTGTTGTCATTGCATTTGTTACAAGTGAGCATTATGTCGAAAACTGTCTGATCAAGTACTTGATCCATCGTTATTCGATATGAAGTTGTTTGTGAGCTCAACGTTATTTTACTCTACAATCAAACAACGACCAACACATGAAATACATTATAACATTTTATTGCAAACACATGCAAACAAGTAAACAAACATGCATAGAACAAAATAAAATATTTTTAGCCAATCAATATCATACAGTATAACATATATAATCGCAAATATAAAACATAAAGCAAGTATACTATAACAACCATCTATAAAGTATGGTAGAAATAAGGACGTTAAAGTTACTAAAGCTTAATTCGTATTGGTAAAAACACAAATAACATCAGCTAAACAACGTGAAAAAAGTGATGAAAAAAAAAAAAAAAAAAAAAAAGTGATGAAATAAAGTAGTACGTAAATTCATATAAACACGGTCAGTCGGTAAAAAGCATTCGCACCCAACCTGTAACTTCGGCACGGCACATGGCACAGCCTTCCCCCCACATCTCCATGCAGCACGTTTCGCAAAACGTATGTGCACATTTCGTTAATGTACAGTTTTTGTCTGCATCGAAACAGATGGTGCACATCTTAAATGCTCGAATGGCCTCTTCTTTCTCCAAAATCAGCTCTCCTCTAAGCTTATCCAAATCACGCCCCTTCTCGAATGCTAGCTGCGAAACGATAATTTCTAGATCCAAGTCGTGTTTGATTTGCAACGCGGCCTCGCGTTTCGTCCACTCATCCTCAAAGTAGCGCACTTGATTACCCACTAAATGTCCAGTTGCTTGTTGCTGATGCATTGTAGCCAGTTGTACGCTGGACATCAATTTTGTACAGCTTTCGCGACCTTCATTGGTCATAACGAATTCGCTGCTGTTCACAAACGCCGCTATGTCACTTTCAAGCCCGTTCAACCGTTGGCCGAACGTTTTGAACTCTAAAGACGCCGATTGTTCTAGTCGATGGTACGGCTTGGTTGCACGTTGCTTACCCTTACTCTTGCCAGTCGAGGTTACGCCACTGCCACTTGGAGCATCCGTTTCTTCAAACTTTGGCAGTCGATGTTTGTAATGCGCCATGATTTTAAGTCAATGTTTTCTCTTGGAATGTCAACTCACGAATGATAACTATATGCATAGCTGTCCGGGCATTATGACCTGAACAATTCCAGATTCTTAGAATTTCGAAAACTAAATTGTTTATATGACGTAGGTTTGACGACATGCTCGATGCTTTCCATTGTTAAAGGGACAAACCCGATTAGCTTATTTCGACTATGTTTTGCGAGTATAGTACTGGTATCACGAAGAAATAGAAAATACATTTCCAACCACATATATCAAAATGTTCGGCAAAATAGCGCCTACAAATTGATATACAAATATTTTGGTTATGTGTACAATTGTTCTTGTAAATTTGAAATATCATGACAATTTGCGTTTGGACCAAAATATCTTAACTCGCGCATTCGATTTTGTATAAACCCATAGTATCAGTGTGTGCGCATAGAAATTTCTGTTAATCTGATGAAAATTTTATTGAATTCGTACAACGGGTTCTAAAGATATTCGACTTAAATCAGTCGCGAGAAATACAATTTTCTATCGTCGATATGTTACTATCCCTTTAAGTTGAAAGATGAGATTTTTCAAATGACGTATTGAATCTGCACTTGATGAACTCGCTGTACTGTATTTTTTCATGACACGCGATTTTGGCTGTAAAATTTCGACGGGGTATTATAGAGTCGTTTTTGAAAATATGCAATTCATACGTTATGATAGCATTTGTTTATGATTATTTATAGCCGTTATGTAACAATAAACGAAAAACACCGATTCGCTTATGCCAGATTACACATTTATTTTCATGTTTATCATAGCATATAACAGCTGTTCGGTATTGACTCGTTTTTCACACAGACAATTTTGTTTTGTCGAGTTGAAGAATTGCGAATAAGCAAGATACTTAGTAAACGTATATGGTTTGAATTTTCACTAGCGCGTAAACTCTGTTGAAATTTGTAAAATGTATCTAGCACTTGAGTAAGATAATTTTGCCTTAGTTTTGTTGTAACATTCGACGTTTTGTATTCTAACAGTATGAGCGCGCATGTAAGTTGTTTTCAATTTATTACTGAAAAATAGTGTTACAACTATAATCCATTTTAGTCTATAGTATTAGGCTAGCTGTGCCCTGATTGTCCCTTTGATGTTTGATCTACAAAGTGGACACTTCTCAAGTGAAGTTATGCATTGACCACAGACGGCGAAGTGCGAGCACGGAATGATGATGATGGAACATTGCTCATCCAAGCACACTTTGCATAGAATGTTGTTAGACATTTGCATATTCTCTTCAACCATAATTTTGAGATCACTGGGACTCTTGATGTCAGTATCAATGCCAAAAGATGCGCCGTTATCATGTTTCATCAAAGTTGTTGCACAATGTTCATTTGATGAATTGTTTTCTTCTTCCAAATATTGTATAGCATTGCATAACTCATGTTCGTTTGACTCTGTTATGACGCTTTCAATAAACGTGTCACCCTTGCATTGTCGCACATGCACACAAAATGGAAATATTTCCGCGTGCTCCTCCCAAATATCTGTTCGCGTACCGCGCGATGGAAGTTTCACCAAACAGTGAAAACACCTAAGACAGTCGCTAGATCTGTCAAAGAAGAATCCAGCCATGGCTATATCCGTGTTAGATATAGTTTTGTGAGTTCGTCCCTTCCAGCTTTTCAATGAGCTAATCCTTTTATATAACATGTTTTGGTTCCGATTTCGTGCCCTTGTGTCCAATATTACTCCGATATTTTTGCGCAGCACCCGACAAATTTCTTCGACGGTGTACTCTTTGCCATCCATCTTTATTTTTTTGCAAATCATTGTGCTCTGGATCGGTACACGTGACGCCCTTGTCGTTGAGTCATCGCTAGGACAGACAATATTCGCTAGGAATTCTTCCATATCAGCCGAGTTATCATTGCTTTTACGTGACATGTTTTTGCTTCGAAGTTCAAAACGATAATAACATGTTTGACCACATTTGAGGTCTATCCATGCATTGAGATTAGACATATTATGTTTGAATACAAAGCAACATTTGAACAAAAAACAAAGACAGCATGTGAGTTGTTTTCAATTTATTGTTCAACTTTTTACTTACAACAATAGAACTTCTTTGCCATAGCCAAGAATTTTTCTCACCAACTCCCAATCAACAACAATAGTGTTTTCAGCTTCAACTAATGATTTCAGTAACAATTTCATGGTTTCATTTTTCTGTCGTTTCCAGGATCGGAGAATGTGAAAGATTTTGTAAACTCTTGACCCATCGACATCCATCTGTTCATTTATGTTTAGATACACCGGCAACAATTCCCATCCTTCACTAATACAAGCTGATATGTTGGCAATTTCCTTGTCAGTGGGTATTGTGTTGATCGACATGATTGTGTGTTATGGGAGAGAAATGTTACGGTACTCTATATACCCTTTTTTCACAAAACTGTATACAATTTCTTCAAACCATTTCTAGCAAATCTAAAATGTCAAGTAATCTATCTCAGGAGTAACGTTATCAAACATCAAATACCGAATTCAACAAATATATAATCATATATGCTCAAAAAACATATCACGCTTTCAAATATCGTATCTTGTAAAATACAGTGAAGCTAGGTATCTAGTCAACAACCGCAATCATATGCTACGAAAATCAGTTTCACCCGCGCTATGAGAAAAATCATATATCATCATCATATTCATAATCATAAACATCATCATCATATTTCATCATCATAATCATAATCATCATCATGCAAAACTCAGAACCAGCAAAACACGAGCAGCTTTCAAATATCGTTTCATGTGAAATGCAATGTAGCAATGTATTTTGTCAACAAACACTCGAGAGCTTTCAAACATCGTTTCATATGAGAAACAATGTAGCAAGGTATTTTGTTAACAAACACACGAGCAGCAACTCGAAATCGAGCCTATGGGTATTTGGTCCCGCGATAAAATTAATTGCGTAGGAGTGTGAATCATTTCAGCGTTGGATTGCTATTGCATGCCTATTATCAGCGAATGCTTAAACGTTAAATTTTAACTGTGCTAGTTATAACGTAGATTTGTCAAATAGTTTTACTACATACCGATTAGCGAAAAATTGCTGGTACATTTTTATCACGTACTCAATGTCAATGTGTTGGTTCATTTTTATCATGAGTGTAGCAACTCAAAATCGAGCCTAGTGGCATTTGGTCCCGAGATTATATTGACTGTGTAAGGGTATGAATATTGCAACTGAGCAGCGAGTATTTGTGTTATAACCAAAGCCGGGACTTGCACCCAGATTTCTTCTCCCTCAAAGAAGGAAAAGCGTTCTGCTTTGAACTACTTTGGTTTTGTAAACACGTTTCATACAAGCTACATGATCAAGAGGTGTCACTCAGCGTTTGTACGGGCTTGTGACCGTTCTTTTCACAGCGAAATGAAAAGAGCCGCTTTACCACCTTGCGATATGCAATACGGACTAGCATAATAGCAAATATAGCAGTAGCTTTTGTCACACATACATGAAGAAACATTGGCCTTTCGGCAATGGCTAAACCTCAGAAATCCCATTCAAATAGATATTTTTCACATTTTGCAGAAATGTTCTGTTGCATAATTTCTCAAAAATATCCTAAATCAGATAATATACAATAACACGTGGACATCTGTTCCAGTATCTTGCAAGACGAATAACTATTAGTGGAGCTGTAACATAGCACAACCTTAGATATGCTACGGCCTTCCAACTGTGTTATTTTACCAAATATGTTAGATTGATCAGTACACGACAGATTTTCATACCAACTACACGTGAACAAAACACGTTCGTATCAAACTGCAAAATTGCATTGTAGTGTTTGCAGACCACCTGCTGCTGAGAATTGTCTTCTACTATACAATACATACCAATCATGACTACATCTCACGACCAAATCAACAACGCAAGCTATCGACAACCTCATCTGTGGTGCTAACATAGAGATATATTATAGCGTATGTTTAACCCGTTTTGTCGTGATACGAATTTAGTCGCATGTGCCCGTTGAAAGCATGTGTTTGTGCCTACTGATTTGAAACATCAACACCTTTACTATACATTGCTACACACCAATCTCGACTACATTTCACAATCAAATTAAACATACAAGCTAGCTAGCAACAAGCTAAAACGTTTTAGCAGCGTTGAAGCGACACTGCTTTCCAAAATATTCAAGCAGGTGTACGAATGTGCTTACAGGTCTGTAACATTGATGCTACTATACTATATATTACATCTCACAACCAAATCATAGCGTTGAAGCGATACTGCTTTTCAAAATATTCAAGCAGTTGTGTAACTTACTGTCGTTTCAAAATGAGAACATTCGAGTTGTTGAGTTTCAAATACGGTTGTAGACTGTAGTGTAGCGTAAGGTTTTTAATTGGGATTGCTTTGCAGTATTTCAAAGTTAATGACCATACATTGAAAGTCATAAAACTGCGTTTAGGGTTTTTATCAATTGTGCTAGCAATTCTGAGAATGTCATGAAAGTCTCTCAGACCGATGTATATACTTTTTTTCATCATATCACCTCATATCGAAAGTCAAAATAATATCCTAGCGTCATTTATGTTGTGTGTTTTTATTCGTATATTCTACAACCTCAATAGACGTTTCTCATTGAAAGACAAGTTATACCAATAACGAGCCGTTGTACAAAATGTGTATGCAGTCAAAAGCGAGTAACTGCTTTAAGTTTACGAGTCACTCAATGTTAGTTTCAACACGAGTAGTTCGTAAGGCGCAATTAATGTTCAACGCAACATTGAGTAGCATAGTTTGTGTCCATATGGCAAATATCTTATAACGGTTAGTTGTTTATATAGTTTTTTATCATTTCACCTCAAA
This sequence comes from Dreissena polymorpha, assembly GCF_020536995.1. Taxonomy (NCBI): domain Eukaryota; kingdom Metazoa; phylum Mollusca; class Bivalvia; order Myida; family Dreissenidae; genus Dreissena; species Dreissena polymorpha. Next base: position 2,659,128 of record NC_068362.1, read on the forward strand.
CTAAAGTTTGAAAGTTTTTTGCTTTGTACGATTGAAAGCTAGTGGTGTCACTCGGCGTTTTCACGGACTTGTGACCGTTCCTCTTGTCTGAGTACAAGAGAAGTCGCCTTCCCACCCCAGCCCTAGCAGACTTTGTGCATTGAAGCACTTAATAGAAATGTTATTGCTCGGTCATCGGTCAGGTTCGGTCAACGCGTGCCTGCGTTTCTGAGAGAGCCAGATTAAGATATTTCGTGTCACCGTACGAAAATACCATGGTGTCGCATAGCAAAGCACAGGCATGTCACCATGCGTGCCTACCACCCTTCCAACAGCGCAACAATGTGGTGTTGAAAGGATTCCCAGATAGTGTCGAAAGTATTGACGGTCATAACGGGGACGAGTTGCTTTATAGCGCCTCATTTCGTATTGACTTGCAACCCCGCCCTAGACCGCTACACAGCTAAATGGGCAGGACTCCATCTGACTATCAATCTCAGCGGTCATAGTTTTGAAAAGCGTCTGCTTGTTAATTGTTGGTATTTTGGTACTTGGAATCTCTTGTGCCCAAGTAGACTTAAAATTGGTTTTATAGATCATGCAATCATTAACTGGTTGGTAGCCTTATCAAATGCAATCGCGTCCTCGGACTCGCATACGCATCGACCCACGTCAGGTTCTAAAGCTTGCGGGCAATAATGAGTGTCCCTCGCGATAGATTGAGGAGCCTTGCCAGAGTATAACGACTGCATGGATAACACATGTTAGAACCGAAAACCGAGGCGTTTCCCCTCAAGTGCTATCGGTTCGCTTCGCAACTTGTGGAGTCGGTCTATTGACACCTACATACCTCGGTCGCCCATACTCAGTTAATTAACCGCTGTTGTCTTTCTGCTTGCCAAATAGCAGTCAACGACAACCTTACATTGATCAGCCAGATTGGAAACTACGAGCGAAAACTAACTCGCCAAAGCGAGTGACCCGCTCCCGATTCGAGCAAAACCTCACCTAAGCACTATCGACCCAAAAAACGCCAGTAACACTGCTCCGTTACTAGGGAGCCTTGCTAGTCAACACAAGTAATTTGCAATCCTGGCTAGAGCAATGAGTATATTCGGACTGGTGTACCACCATGTGATTGTCTGCGTCTAAATTGTTGGTATTTGATACTTAGAGTCTCTTGTGCCAAAGTAGAGACTGAATATTTGTTTTATAAATCAAGCAATCATTTACTGGTTGGTAGTTCTAACAGTGCGTCAAAATAAGCACCGTGAAAACATTTTACACTCGTCCAGCAGTAAAGCTAAAATGAAATTGAAAGCATAATCAGAAACTTTTGAATGTGTTTGTACAACTTACAATTTATAAACACAATATTGAACTATAACAGTAAACTTGAAACAAATAACAATTTTACTTACCTATGTTGTCTTCGCTGAAATACAAAAGCCATGTTCATAGCAATCATAGCATATTTACACACAATGAATACAACTCAAAACTTTTAGTAAGAAACTCAGTACTTACTTTGTATTTTGTATCCAATCCCTCTGCTGGCAATCTTCTTCAGTCCACAATCGAGCTGAAATCAAGACTCAATGCATACATGTAAATTTTGCCAAATAACAAACAAAACTGTGAACCAAAACTTTAACTAAACAAAACTAACTTTTCAACTGTTATGGTACTCACCTCTGGCAACTGAAATCATACAGACATTTTGCATATCAAAATACATTTTTAGTTTAAAGATAAGAATGATTTATGAACATTTTACTTACACAAAGCATAAATATAAAAAACATGCTATGATGAAAAAAACAATATGTATACAAAATTATACATAAAGAAACACAATATACTTACCATTGCTGAACTGAAATTGAAAAAAGCACATTTTGTATAGCACAACAATCATATTCAGTTTTTACATGCATGAAGTGTACTTACATCTGCCCAACTAAAATGAAAAAGAGCATAGCAGAACAAAAGTTATAAAATATATTTCAATATGCAATTAAAGAAAGCAAATTGTACTTACCAACAGGCAACTGAAATGAAAAAGAAACACATTTTACAATGCAGAATACAGGTCATCAAAACAGTTCAATATAAAAATTAAAGAAAGTTAGTGTACTTACCACAGCCACACTGAAATGTAAAAAACATTAAGCATTGCATAGCAGTATACAAGTCATCAAAACAGTTCAATATGAAAATTAAAGAAGGCAATTGTACTTACCACAGCCACACTGAAATAAAAAAATATATATTAAGCATTGCATAGCAGGATACAAGTCATCAAAACAGTTCAATATGAAATTATAGAAAGTTAGTGTACTTACCACAGGCTACTGAAATGAAAAATACATTAAGCATTGCATAGTAGTATACAAGTCATCAAAACAGTTCAATATGAAATTATAGAAAGTTAGTGCACTTACCAACAGGCTACTGAAATGAAAAATACATTAAGAATTGCATGATAATCAAGACCTAGCTGATCTTGAATCATTTTCTGTTTTTCTTCTTCTCAGTTGTCCAAAAGTCTGCTCTGTAACGACCCACCATTCCAATCTTAAAATAGTTAAGCATAACAAAGCACAACACAAACCAAAAAAGTAGTTTACTTACCTCATATTTTGTGCAGAGTTTTAACAGCCAATTTTCTTCTTGAAACCTGTACTCGTCTCTGTTTTGACCCACTGTGGAACAGTCAGAGCAATGTAAGTCTGAAACATAGAAGGACATAACAACATAACATACAAACCAGTATATTTGTTTTGACTAACCTCATGGCTAGAGTCGAGACACAGCTGCTGAATTTCTTTTCTGTCACAAGCTGTCAAAACATCTCTGCAACATCTCTGCAATTGAAACCTGAAACAGAGTAAAACAGAGAAACATTTTGCATACAGTATAGTAAACACTTACCTTGTTTAAAGAGCTGAGTTGCAGCAGTGATTCTTTATTGAAATCTTTTTCTTTTCCCTCACTGCATGAGAGACCTGAAAAATAGCATGCAAAGCAAGACACTGTTTGTATGTCTACTCTGAAACAGAGCAAAATAAAGCATACATGGTACTTATAAAACAAACACATTGTTCCACTTACCCTTCTTCAACAGTTTAGTCACAGCAGTTGATATCCTTATTCACAGTTGAGGCTACTATGAGACCTTTTCTGCATGTGAATCTGAAACAGAGCAAAGCAAAGTATGCATGGTAAATATCAAACAAAACACTTACCTTTCTGCAATGCTCAGCTCTGTTCGACTGTCAAATATTCAGGTCATGTCATATCTGAAACGAACTAAATCAAAACATGCATAGTACACAATTATTGATAAAATCTTGAAACAATTGTATGCTTCATAGCTTTGTGTTGTGTTTTTTTTTACTATACATATCACAGACAACTGGCGACCACAAAAGAGTACATACATTTTTTGTATTACTCAAACATTGCTGTATTAAGCTCACACTCATGAATACCAACCGACAGAGTTGTTAAATACTTTACAATCCCTGAAACTGTACAAAACAAATCGAAATCAGTTTTCACTCATCATTGTTTATTGAGACAAACTTATTCTATAATACATACCACAGCACACCACTGAAATAAAATTGCAATGTAAACAGCATGCAAACAAATGTCAATCAATATTTAGTAAATATCAACAAAAGCATTTCGATACACAAAGTAAGTGTTCACCATCATAGTACATCATCAGTTAGTTCGACATCCCACGGTTGCTCAAGTGTAAGTACTGGCTAGCATTTACCCCTTTCAGTAAACCATCACACATCAGCATTATGATTCTAGACACAAGCTCTGATAAATTCTACCCTTGCTATCATCGTTCACATAGACTTCCATTTGTTAACAACCGAATATAAATATCAAATGCTTGTACTCACGGTTTGGGAGCTCCCTCCAAGAAACACATCTGTACTGCTCGACATCTGGCCATCCACTGAAACAAAATATTTTGAAACACACATGCATATAAAACGTTTTTGAACATCACATTATAGCAGTACAAATAAAAAAACAACTTGGTCGACTTACCTTGCTTTTGTAGAGTTGTGTCACAGAGGTGGAAATCTTCTTCCATGTGTAAACCAGTGACTCGATTCTGCAACAAAGTAAAGAACACATTGTACACCTCAAATCAATGACTTAAAACTTACCCAACTTTTGTTGAATTGTGGTTCAGCAGTTGCAATCGTTTTTACTCGTGTCCCTTCTATTGGCACCCAGTAGGAAACCATCTATGCATGTGCAATCTGAAACATAGCAAAACACGCATGGTACAAATTAAACTACCACAATTGTTACACTTACCCTGTTTGAACGTTCTATTTACATCACAACAATGTTTCTCTTCTTGAATCATCTTCGTCGCTGACTGCATATACACCTGAAACATACAAGCATGCACAAACATACTATATACAAACTATTTTGTACTCACCATATGTTTGCTTTTCTGTTCATGCCAGCTTTCAAACCCAGCACTGTCAACAGCATCTTTTTTCTGTTCATGTCAGCTTTCAATCCATCACTGCATAAGCACTCCTGAAATGTTTTAAGGCAAAGCATGCATAGAACAAACATTCAGTTCAAAGTACTTACCTTTCACTTTATCACTGCCCTGTGCTCAACTCCAGAAATCATGACTGTTCACTTCAGCTGCCAGACTTAAACTGCCAGCACACATCTGAAAATCTGAACAAAGCATTCATGTTCCATACTGTACTAGCCGTATGATTTTGAGTTACTGACATACTTATCAGGGGACAAAAATATTTATAAATTGCACTCGTCCTGCAGGACAAGTGCATTAAAATTTTCACTCGTCCTGCAAACACATGCACTTGTCCTTCAAATATGTGTGAAAGAAAGATTGCAAAGGACTGATATGACTAACAATGTTTCCTATATCACTGCCAAAATGCTGCTTACTTAGTTATTCATGCCAGCTGATCATAGAAGAAATGTTAACTTACTTTATTTATGAGGAACACAAAATAAATAAATGAAGACAAATTTGTTTTTTCCTTTTTCTAATGCTTGCGTGCTTTCCATTTCGGATGGTTGAACATCGCTCCTGCCCCCTTTAAAGAACGCTCGTATGTCAGACATTTTTCAGATGAAATTCAGACTGGTTTAAAACGGTACTTCGCAGTAAAATAATTCTTTAAAAAAAATCAATAGTTACAGTGAATGAAGTCAGATGGTTCCCTGTCAACATGGACGCGCAAAGTTTACACCAAAAAGCCAATATTTACTCCGGGACACAGTCTCGCATAACAACGCGCACCTGCTGTATGAAATTTACAATTACGATTTCCGGTTCATTCGCGTTCTACTTTCGGAATAGATATGCTTTAAGAAATGATTTTATTTAATGAAAAAGAGTCTTACTGGTCAGAAAAAACATATTTTAACATCAGTTTTTTTTCACTCGTCCTGTAGGACGAGAGCTTTAGGGAAATTCACTCGTCCTTTCAAGATTTCACTCGTCAATACGAGCGGACGAGTGGAATTTTTGTCCCCTGCTTATCATCCAAAAAAAGAGTACATGAAAATCTAGCAAAAAATAGGTTTTCATCTGTTCACGAGTTATACTCTGAAAGAAACCATGATGATGACAAAACTCACTTTATCTCTTCTTTTGTCAAAACACAAGTGTTCATTGTGAAATTTAACAAACTTACCTTTTCGTTTCCCAGCTCTGTTCAAATGTCAGGTCTACATTTCATGTCAAATCTGAAAAAGATCTACATCGAAAAATGCATAGCACACAATCTGTGTTAAAACAGTAAATGTTTGTTGTATTCAAAGCTCCGTGTATTTTTCACTTTACACATCACAGACAACTGGCGACCACAAACGTAGAAACATTTCTGTACTACTCAAAACATTGCTGTATGAACGCCAACCGACATATTTTTGTTATAGACTTATAGTCCCTAAAACTGTTCAAAAAGAATCAAAAGCAGTTTTTAGTCATAATCTTTTATTGAATTCTATACATAGGCAATACAATCTACAGTACTCACCACAGCCCACTGAAATTAAACATCATGAAATATACATGTTAAGCAATACATTTATCATATTATAGTGCATATCAACAAACGCAATTCAATAAATTTTATGCATTCAGTAAGTGTTCACCATCATGTTACATCATCAGTTCGATTAGCATCACCACAATACATCAACTCATAATACTGGTTAGCATTGAGCTCATGCTATAGCTATCATACATCAGCATTCATAGACACTAAAAATCAAGTAATATCTACAGTACTCACCACAGCACACTGGAACAAAATAGAAATGTTAACAGCATGCAAATACAAGTAAAGCAATATCATATTTAGTACATATAAGAAAAGTATGTCAATACACCATCATATTACACCATCAGTTCGTTTCACATTCCCACGGTAGCTCAACTCTTAGTACTGGCTAGCATTTAGCCTTTTCAATAAACATTCAGCATTTCTAGACACAAGCACTGATTAATTCTACCCATCATATCATCATTCACATCATTCCATACTAAGTGTACAATAACAGTTTTCATTAAGCATCGTTAACTAAAAACCACACATACAAGTTAAATCTGCAATACTCACCACAGCCCACTGGAATAAAATAGAAATGTTAACAGCATGCAAATACAAGTAAAGCAATATCATATTTAGTACATATAAGCACATGCATTTTCATGAAATATGTTTCCAATGTTTTTACATCATCTGTTCGTTTCCCAAAGTAGCTCAGTAAATATTTTGTAACACCATCATCTCTCATCACAACATATCGACACTATATCAGTACTGAGTAATTTATACCCAACTCATTTCACTTCTCTATCAGTACAACAACTCAGCAATAATACGCCAGCCGCTTAAAATCATCATAAATCATCATACACAGTGAGACACGTCAACAGTCAAACACAAAAGTTTGTACTCACGTTTTGTAGAAACCCATCCACACAGCACGACATCTGAACTTCAACTGACAGTCAATCGATTCACACCACAACACAAATTTAATTGCACACAACTCAAGTCAAAGTCAAGTCGTCATCTCATAACAATAACCTAACACTAAAGTCCACCAGTCATTCAATAACCCGAGTACCAAGTCATATTCTATAACGCGAAGTCAATTTAACTCTCAAAGTACAAGTCAGTAATACTCAAATCTTTTTCATAGTAAAAAATATTTCAAAGTCATTTTTTTTTCAGAGCTCACAAAAACAGGTCTGTCTTCGTCAAAGTCTATCAGTCAACTAAAATTCTTTCATAGTAAAAAAATTTAAAAGTCAAAACTTTTTTTCAGAGAACTTAAAAAACGCGTCTGTCTTTGTCAAAGTCTATCGGTCAACTGAACTTTTTTTGGGCGCGCAATTCAATTTATACTGACGCGACGTCGAAAAAACACATCCTCTCTCTTCGAGAGCCAAACTAAGAATGACAGAAAATCATATTAAAAATGTTTACAGTTCATGATTTGAGTTAACAATTGAATAAGTATTTAATGAAAAATCGTAAAAGCAAACTTACCTTTCAAAAATCCTACAAATATTGACTTTGTGGTGATATTTTTTCATGACCATACAAGCCGAAATAGTCACAGCTTGAATGGGCATAAAAATTGATAAGCACGAGTCCATCAAATCCATCCAGTATTTCCTTCGATTTACAGCAAATCCATGGTCTTCTAGTCTCAAATCTTGTTATGAGGCGTACTCAAAGCAGATTTTCATATTGTGTTTTTGATATTCAATGTTAAAACGACAAAATGTGAAATAGAAAAATATCTAGTCAAAGTTACTAACCTACAGTAGCATTGTGAAATAATCCTAGATCATATAAAATATGTGAGTAATCCATCAAAAATATTCACTAGAAGTAGTGTACATTTAACTCCGGCATTAACAAATCCCCGTATACCCGTTTATTTCTACATAGCCTGAGCAATTCAGGGTTCTAAGAATTTTGAAAATTAAATTGTTTATATGACGTAGTTTTTGACGACATGCAACTCGATAGTATTTTGCGCTGGCTTTATTAAAGAGCAACTATCGCGCTGTGATTTGTTTAACTGTGTTTTGTGTTTAGTGCTAGTACAACGAAGATATAGAAAATTAATATCAAACCACATATATCAAAATGTTCAGCACACTAGCGCCTACACAATGATACATAAATAGTATGGTTATGTGTACAATTGTTCTTGTAAATTTGAAATATCAAGAAAATCTGTGTTTGGACCAAAATATCATTACTCGCGCATTCGATTTTGTATAACCAAGTAGTATCAGTGTGTTCGCATAGAAATTTCTGTTAATCTGTTGAAAATTTCATTGAATTCGGTCAACGGGTTCTAAAGATATTCGACTTAAATCAGTCGCGAGAAATACCATTTTCTGTCGTCGATATGTTACTATCCCTTTAACTTTGTATGATGAGATTTTTTAAATGACGTTGTGAATATGCACTAAGGATGAAGGGTCAAATTTACGATTTTCAATAATGTGTGTTTGTTGGGATATGGTTTTCTGCCCGTTTAACTGCAGCGTTTAACATAAACATCAAGTATGTTACACCAAAATGCGCAGAAATGAATTCCCCATCGCATGATACAAATATCTCAGTACCATATTGCAAAATGAAAATCTTTTATTCATGACAACCCAAGTTTGGTCATTAAACAGAAGTTTTGACATATACTCGTTGATGTAATACAAAAATGCATAAACACACATTGTTCCTCTCTATTTGTTGGTTTTTGTACTGAAAATTTCATCGAAATGTATTCACGCGTTATCGAGAAAGTTAAGTTAAACCTCTTCCAAACAAACACAGTTTTGTGAGCTATTTGCTATTTATAACGTCATTCAGTTAGACTAGATACTTAAAAGTTCAAAATTTCTATGAGTGCTAATGTGTTGTCTTGAAGCATTTTCCTTGTTATCAGACCTATTGTTGAGTATCATATATCAAACCGTGCAGAACAGAATTCCCTATCGAATGATAGCAATTGTTATGTACTTGTTTTTAATGGGAATTTTTTTCATTCTCAGCGAAGTGATTTTCATGCGAAAAACTAAGCATTTTTACTATATGCGTTATTGTTAGCGAAAAATGATCCCCACAAAACTTGATGCTATTATCAGGTTTGATATTTTGGCGAAAATGTCATGAAGATCGGTCAACTAGTTGTATAGAAAACGCGACCTAAACTTTGTACGAAATCAGTGTTCATTTTACAGTACAGAGCGATTGTTCGACGTTAAAATAAAATCTAATGTTCAAGTCCGAAATGTGTTTAACACAAATCCGTTATCGGACTGTATTATTGTTGTGTTTAGACATAAATTAAAGTGTAATATAGCAAAATGCGTGGATTTGAATTTCCTACAAGATTATACCAAAGTGAAAATAAATGCTCTTAATGCAAAAAAGTTTTTTTGTTAGCGAAGTTTGTTACCTTAAATTTCTGATACAAAAGGTCGTGTTAGAACAAAACATGCAAAATAAATATTGTTGCTACTATTTAGTTGAATATTGTGTTGTAAATTTCGTCTTGAAATCATGAGACGTTCTCGAGAAAATGTTATTCCTATGTTCCTAAAAATGTTTTTTTGATTGCTAACAGAACTAACGTTCCAGTTATACATGGTTTAAAGTCAAGTCGCTACCCTGCTCAACTTACGACCAACACATGAAATACAATTCAACATACATGCAAAAACATGCAAACAAACGAACAAGCATAAAATACAAATTCATCTTTTAATTTGTAAAATGAAATTTATTCCACCCAGTCATTCCACTCCTACACACTGCACATTTGCTCAACCTGGATACACATGATGAGCAAAACGTGTGTCCACATGGGACCAAAGTACAGTTTTTCTCTTCCTCCAAGCAAACAATACAACGTTTAAACCGGCTTATCGCCTCCGCAACGGCCCGGGCTATCTCTGGAAATAGACAATATCACCATACATAAAAAAAAGACCCAAGCGCTAATTTTTCGGGCGTCTTATTTTTCTGAGAATGAGGCATTTGATGGCTACATGGATTGATATAAAATTTACATTACAATTTTTTGTATAAATAGCGGATGAATGCGTAACTGAGTCTCAGAACGTTTGTTCGCAAACATGTCGTTGTATCAAAAACTTCAAACATTTAAAAACAAGCCTACCCATGTCGGCGTGTTAAAGGAAAACCTGGCTTGCCAAGGGTTCATTTTCGACCCTTGTGCTTTTTACAACCCTATTTTTTACACCGCTATTTTTAATTGAGTTCAATGAGTGGCTTGCCATGCGCGCATTTGCATTTGAAACATGGACAAAGAAAATGTGAAATAAAGGCATCATTTTATTTACAAAGTTCAATATTTGGCAAACAAAACGAATAAGTAAACAAGCATTGTAAACAAACATACCCGCTTCAAACTGAGCAATTTCTTTATTCCAGTCTTCCGTTTGGGGTACCACGAAGTTGGCCATTGTGATTTGAATTACAATTGATTACCATATTTGCCCGGGTCGCTTTATATACTTACGGAGTGGCTCAATATCTATATATAGTCAGGTCCTGACATGCAAACGTGCAGGAAAATGATGCAGGGCAAATTTTGCACGCGTGGCAGACATTCATATTTAAAAAAAACACCCAACTTAGTTCATGTCTGAAAGATTTTTATTAAACGTACCTTTACGACATTTCCATTTGAACCATAAGCACGAAGTAAAACTTCAAAATAGTGACACAAGAACTCGATCTGATATTTTATGAATATTTTTGCGAAATGTACTGAAATCAAATACTAACGCAGCAGTTCAGTGAAGTTACTGAGTGCAAATAAACCTTGCGTCATTTTTGAAGAAAAGTCCACAAAGAGATGAGTATTTGCGAGCAAATTTAAATGCCAATATCTCAACAACCACTGCAGATATTGGGATCAAATTTTTACTATGATATTCAACTTAGTTATGTTCGAAAATACAGTCTTTGTAAAGAAAACTTGTTTGCTTTTTCGTTTGTAGAAACAGTTGAATAGGGTATTTTTTTTTAATGATTAGAAAAATTGTTGGTAATCAAAACGTCATTTTACTCTACGATCACACTATATCTACCAATCACAAATAACGACCAACACATGAAATGCATTTTAACATTTTATTTTACGATGATAATTAACAAACAAGCATATACACAAAGTCAATCTGTCCAATGGATTTTTATCCAGCCTGTAACATCAATCCGGCACATGAAACATCTTTCCCCGAACATCTGCATGCAGCAGTTTTGACAAAAAGTATGCCCACATTTTGTCAAGGTACAGTTTTTTTCGCCATCGTAGCATATTGTGCACGTTTTCAGGGCTCGAATAGCTTCTTCCTTCTCGAGTTGAAGTTCTCCTCTTTGCGAAATCAAAGCCTGTTCCTTCTCGAATTGAAGCTGCGATATTATTCTTTCGCTTTCGCTATCGTGTTGCTCTTTCAGCGCTTTCTCGCGTTTGGACCACTCTGCATTGAAATAGCGCTCTTGGTCATCGACCAAATGTCCACTCGCTTCTCTCTGATAAGAGGAAGCCTTTTGCAAACACGATATCATTTTTGTGCATACTTCGCGGCCTTCCTTCGACATCGCATAGTCGCTGCCGTTTACAAATGCTGTCATCTGACTTCCAAGTCTGTTCAAATGATAGCCGAACGACTTAAAATCCATCGACGCCGATTGCTCTGGTCGAGTGTATGGCCTTGTAGTAGCATGCCGCTTACCCTTGCCAGTCGATGTCGTTTCGCCACTGCCACTAGGAGCATTTGTGTCCTCGAACTTCGGCAGTCGGTGTGCGTATTTCGGCATGATTTAGCGTCAATATTCTCTCTTGGAGTTGCAAATCACGAATGATAACCATAGCTGTCCGGGTCGCCTTAAATACCCGACGGGCTGGTGCGTTTTTACTATATAGACAAAGCATAGTGCTTACATACAAAAGTCTTTGAGTACAATGAATAGCAAATTTCTAACGCGTGGTCGATGTAGGCATTCATACTTAAGAAAAGCGCTGGACAAAGTTGCATGTTTGAAAGATTTTGATCAAACGTACGTTAGCGAGTTAGGTCAGTATCTGAGAAAGACATTTCCAACACTACGCGACGACTGTAAATTGTACATTAAGCACGAAGTAACTATTCAAAATAGACGACCCGATTTCGTTATTCATGTACCAAATGTGAGACCATGTTAGAAAATTCGGAGTTTACATGGAAAACATTCTCAAATAGATTACCTTTGTAACCAAGCGACTAGTGTTGGCATCCTCCGTTGGCATTTGCTTAACTCCCTTATTGATAAAAGCTGGCATTTCCGCATGAATTCCCATGTTAGAAAGCAGCGTTATTGAGTCGCGAAACCCATGATCAACCACAAAGACATCGTTCGGCTTTATCCATTCTTTAATTTCTTCTATGTTGTTGCAAAGAATATGATTTAAAATTGATGCGTCGTTATTTTTTGAGTCCGAAAAATATGGCCCTAGAATGCTTACAAAATATCCTGTAGTTGTTACTATAACCATTGGTTTTACTAAAGGACGGCCTTTGTGCACACTGTATGAACGCCGTTGAAATTGAAAATTGGCACTTTTCTGTATATAAATGTACGTACCGTCAATAACTAATATTACTTGATCATTTTTTTCGGCCAGAAGAGATTGAGCTAAAGTCCTTGTATGAGTGTCAATGACATTTTCACGACTGATGTGCTGAAAACCTAAATAGTGTTGAACAAAGTTTTGCATTAACATCGTCCTTACAGCTGCAATTGCCCTTCGTACACTTGATTTTGAAATGCCAAAGAGAGTTGCGAGTAAACTATTAGAGATTCCGGTTTTCATTTTGAACAAAAAAATACCGGTCGTTGTTGATTTCGATCTAGCTGGAGTTTCTCTAATATGCTCTTTCAGCATGCTGTGGAAGTCCAAAAATTGTTCCTTGTTAAGGCCAGTCATGTTTTGAAGATCAATATCAGAGTAATATTCAATATTTTCAAAGGACATTCGTTTAACTGATGATTTAATGGCAAACTCACGCACCGTATCTAAAAGCTCTGTAATTGTTGTTTTGTTTACAAAGGCGTCGTCCATTGATTTAAAGTTAACAAATGTATCTGGATGGAATTGAGACAATGAAAAGTCTAAATGGCACGGGCAGCATCTACTATGAGCAGTTATTAAAATATTGTGCTTAACAAACACTTCTGTTCTTAGTTGTTGTGGCACAACGATAAGTTTTGGCCCAGGCTTCTTACAAATGAAGCAGTACGCGTGGCTTTTCGAGGCTGCTTGAACTCGAAGTCGTACAGACGGCGGACTTCCGGCACAGCACGTACTTTCTTGTCCACCATTTTGGAGATTGGCCTGATGTAACACCGGAAACGGAGCTTGTCGGTACGCAGGTCGCGAACATTTGCCACAAATGAAGTCAGACTCGCTGCTTTCAATCAAGAAAGTTTTTCTAAGATACTTTCCTAGATGCTTGTTGACAGGCCGTCTCTGGCGAACTTTAAGTTTGCATTTGCAAACTATGCACTTGGACTGATGCATCCTGCATTAAAACATATTTCAAATAGAAACAATACACCCCTATTAGTTAGTTCGACCCTATCAGTATTTATAATAAAAGGAACTGTAATTATTGTTTTATGATATTTTTTTTCAAACTGCATGAGTACTTAAACTAAGAAAGTTTACACTTAACAATTAATGATTGTGTGTTTTTTTATATAACTTAAAAATGCGAGTAAATGTCAAATAAAAATAAAATTGGAAAAATATACCTGCTGGAGGCGAGATTTGATCCACGCTCGCCAGCGTGGTGCGCCACTAACTATACCACTACGCCATGGTCTCTATTACATATCAGATGAAATACAACGCTACATCGTAATGGCTGAAAGAAAAAGGAAAACGAAAACCGTACTTGTATCGTTTAATTTTCCTTTAAACATGTTATTCTTTCTTTTAAGCATGTTATTTTACATTTCTCAAACTAATTTAATACGTTTTCATCACTTAAAATCAAAGAAATCAGCATATATTTAAGCGTAACACAGAAATTATCATGTCTAGTATACCTGTCGTCTGCAACGATAGTATCGATACGCAACGCAAGAAAAAAACAGTGTTATTTACAAATAGATTAATGGATTGAAATATTTAGGAGCTTTAATAATTCGACTATAATAAAATGTATGAAAAAAGTGTTTACCTCATTGTCTCATCGCGGTAAATTCAAGAAATCACGCAAAATTAAACGGTTGCTAACAACGCTGTCAACTGTAGTCAGTACAGTACTCTGTTAGTCACGGACTAGTAGAGTTGTTTCCCGTGAAAAAGATTATTTCGGATAGTTATTCTCAGAAACAAAAATCACAATAAACATAAATAATAAACAATAAACATGTGTCGATTAGACTCAATTTTGTTTGGAAAAGAACAACATTGATACTAACGGGAAGTATAAATTTAAATCGGTAATAATTCATGTTTACGTCTGAAGCGGCGGATTTAAAAACACGATAAGCAGTGACAATGTCCAAATGTTTTAAATATTTTCCGCCAATTGCGACACCTTCAAACTTAACCCACTTAAAGAAGTAACATTATAGGTTATATGAACGAAATATCTTGATGTCGCATTTGGCGGAACACATTTTTTTTAGCCTTAACATGTAGCATTTTTGCTAAAAAACAGATTTTTTTGGCATACTGCCAAAAATCAATCATGTTCATATTGGTGAAAAGACGACGAACACAAAAAGTTTCTGTATATATTGTATAAACGAATGTTAGACAACATAAAAACAATGTCAAATAAAGCATTTCATTGCATTTGATTTTTTCGAAAATACAAGGCCAAATAGGCACTTTCGTGAACCTAGTCCTTTCGCCACTTTACCGTACGTCACAAATGTTTAATATTTTCGAAGTTATTTTTACATGTTTTAATTTGGACTTATAACGAAGATTAATGAATTAAAAACCAATGTAAACATGCAGTATTTTGTTATCGGCGGACATTTAAGTAAAAGACGAGTCGGCCTTACCGTAAACAGTCATCATTCCTCCGCTTCAGAGATTAATTACTTTTAAAAAAACCGCACAGAATTATGTTTTTTTTTTAAATTTTTATTTAGTATCTCATCCATAAGTAGAGTTGACTTTTAAAGTCAATTTTGGGAGTGTTTTTAGGTCGACTTATGGCCGCAAATTTACGGTATTTTTTATATCATGTTCGATAGGAAGTTCTTATATCAGTTGATGTGTCATTTTACTAAGACTTAATAAATAAGCAATATTTTATTGTAGCAATGAATCTGGGGTCCGTTTCATCAACGATCGTACGACAAAATTGGAATACGACACATATTTCAAAGACGCATTTTAACTAAACACCAAATAATAATACTATTATTTTTCCGTATATCTATTCAATTCATTGTTTTCTCACATATGGTTTATATTTTGAATGCATATTGCTGAACAGCTTTTATATTTTCAGTCTCCAAAATTAGGTCGTAGATTAAGATTGTCGTACGATCTTTGATGAAACGGCCCCCTGATTCATTAAAACAAACAATTTGCTAACAAGATGTATGACATTTAAACCACAGAAAGCAACACAAACAGTGAATATTAAAAATGAATAAGTAAATGCTGATGACAAGGAAGTTTTTAAATCGGTCAATGTTTGGATGTTAGTCATTTTACTCGGTATGATCTATACAATCATCATTTTTAGTAAAATTACATCAGATTTAACAAATAAACAATACGATACCAAGATGTACTATATTTTACCAGATGAATATTGATAATATAACAAAAATCGTATAAACTTAAGCTCTATACTATCGCTATTTTAAGATCACACTCGGGTTTTTCAAACAATTTACAGAAGAACAAAATCATAAAAAAATGTTATATTTGATAATAATTAATGGAAAAGGGGCGAAGTAATAGGATAAATAGAATATTTTGTTAATCATGCGAGGCTTAAAAACGTGGTAGAAACATGGCAGCGAAAACCCCTGTAAATCATTTGTAAAAGATCACATTCATTCCCGCAAAAAATGCAGCGTCCTTTTTATTTTATTTCATTATTTCTTTTAAAATTAGAGAGAGGTATGATAAACAGACAAACCAGTAACTGCCTGATCTTTTTGTAATATATCAGGCTCAGCACGAATAAAATAATGGTTCAGCAAGCTTGGCCGTTATTATTCTAAGTCTTGCCTGATATATTTCAAAAAGATCAGTCAGTAACCTGTTATTCTCTATATATCTACTGACTGTGTTCATGAATCCTTCAAAGGGGTAATAAATCTGCAATATTACTATATTAAAGATGGTAAAATTGCACTAAAAAATAGTGCTTTTATTAAATTAACGGTTCACCGTCGTTTTTTTTACATCTAACAAACTCGATTTTTAAACAATCTCATTCAATGGTTCAAAGGTAGGGACATAATTTGGTAGGTCAGCTCCAGCTTAATTGAACAGATGCATTTTTAACCAGGTTTTCCGAAGGAAAAAACTGGTTATTAGATTGTTAACCAGGTTTTCTGAAGGAAAAAACTGGTTATTAGATTGGCGAATGCGGGCGGGCTGGCTGGCTGGCTGGCTGGCTGGCAGGCTGGCGGGCGGGCGGAACAAGCTTGTCCGGGCCATAACTATGTCGTTCATTGTCAGATTTTAAAATCATTTGGCACATTTGTTCACCATCATTGGACGGTGTGTCGCGCAAAATAATTGCGTCGATATCTCCAAGGTCAAGGTCACACTTTGAGTTCAAAGGTCAAAAATGGCCATAAATGAGCTTGTCCTGGCCATAACTATGTCATTCATTGTAAGATTTTAAAATCAATTGGCACATTTGTTCACCATCATGGGACCGTGTGTCGCACGAAAGAATCACGTCAATATCTCCAATGTCAAGGTCGCCACAACTAAAAATAGATTTTTAAAAAAAACAAACTTACAAAGGGGGTTAATTTTGTTTGTTCATTTCAAAAGTTCAGTTTGAGTTTTCTCCCTTTATCAGATTTTTTTTCACAATGAAAACCTGGTTTTGTGACAATTTTGTCCCTTGTTCTTTTTTTTTTTTCATTTGATCATATCCCTGTTTTTGTCAACAACAACTTTGAAGTGTAATAATTGTACAGATTTAAATACCAAAGTAATTCATGTAAAAAATTGGCAAAAAAAATCCTGTTTTCTTACCAGGTGCTAACATGTCAGCCCCAGCTCCACTCTGGTTCATCCTGAGAACTGTTTCAATAGATGATTTTTAGCTCATCTATTTTTTGAAAAAAAATTATGAGCTATTGTCATCACCTTGGCGTCGGCGTTGGCGTTGGCGTTGGCGTTGGCGTTGGCGTTGGCGTCGGCGTCCGGTTAAGTTTTGCGTTTAGGTCCACTTTTCTCAGAAAGTATCAATGCTATTGCATTCAAACTTGGTACACTTACTTACTATCATGAGGGGACTAGGCAGGCAAAGTTAGATAACTCTGGCGTGCATTTTGACAGAATTATGTGCCCTTTTTGTACTTAAAAAATTGCAAATTTTGGTTAAGTTTTGCGTTTAGTTCCACTTTTCTCAGTAAGTATCAATGCTATTGCATTCAAACTTGGTACACTTACTTACTATCATGAGGGGACTGGGCAGGCAAAGTTAGATAACTCTGGCATGCATTTTGACAGAATTATGTGCCCTTTTTATACTTAGAAAATTGACAATTTTGGTTAAGTTTTGTGTTTAGGTCCATTTTATTCCTTAAGCATCAAAGCTATTGCTTTCATACTTGCAACACTTACTAACTATCATAAGGGGACTGTGCAGGCAAAGTAATGTAACTCTGACTGGCATTTTGACAGAATTATGTGCCCTTTTTATACTTAGAAAATTGAAAATTTGATTAAGTTTTGTGTTTAGGTCCACTTTATTCCTACAGTATCAAAGCTATTGCTTTCATACTTGCAAGATTTATGAACTATCATAAGGGGACGGTGCAGGCAAAGTTATGTAACTCTGACTGGCATTTGGACGGAATTATGGGCCCTTTATACTTAGAAAATTGAAAATTTGGTTAAGATTTATGTTTTGGTCACTTTACCCCTAAAGTATCATAGATATTGCTTTCATACTTGGAACACTCACAAACTATCATAAGGGTACAGTAAAAGGACAAGTTGCATAACTCTGGTTGTCATTGTTACGGAATTATGGCCCTTTTTTGACTTAGTAACTTTTAATATATGGTTAAATTTTGTGTTTCGATCCACTCGAAGTATCAAGGCTATTGCTTTCAAACTTCAAATACTTACATGCTATCATGAGGTTACTGTACCTGGCAACTTGAATTTTACTTTGACCTTTGAATGACCTTGACTCTCAAGGTCAAATTATTAAATTTTGCTAAAATTGCCATAACTTCTTTATTTATGATTAGATTTGATTGATACTTTGATGAAACTACTCTTACCTGACATACCACAATAGACTTCACCCAAACCATCCCCCGTGCCCTCCCCCCCCTCCCCCCCCTCCCCCCCCCCCCCCTAATTTTTTTTTTTTTTTTTTTTTTTTATAAGATCATCTCACAAATGACCACCACACCCTCACACTATACCCCCACCCCACCCCCCCCCACCCCCCCCCCCAAATTTTTTTTTTGATTTTTTTTTTTTTTTTTTTTTTTTTTTTTTAAGATCATCTCACAAATTATCACCACACCCTCACACTATACCCCCCCCCCCGATTTTTTTTTTTTTTTTTTTTTTTTTTTTTCGCTTTTTTGGAAGATAATGTAATAAATGTCCACAACCCCACACTATACACCCCTCTTCACTCCACTCCTCCCTCCTTTGTGATTGAAAATGAGAGTCCCTTCACCTTTAAAAAGAAAATAGATGAGCGGTCTGCACCCGCAAGGCGGTGCTCTTGTTTTATATCTGCAATGCTAACATGTCAGCCCCAGCTCCACTCTGGTTCATCCTGAGAACTGTTTCAATAGATGATTTTTTTATATCTGCAACATGTTATCACAAAGCATTTACAGGGTTCGCACAGGGCTTGAAAAGTGCTTGAAAACGAGTCCTAGGCTTGAAAAGCCCTTGAACTAAGGTTGGCCTTGAAAAAGTGCTTGAAAAGTGCTTATTTCATGTAAAAAAGCATTGAAAATGTTTATTTCTGTTCAAAATTACTTTTATCATCGCCATGAACTTGACTCGTTCTTAAGGGAAATATTACGAAAATGTATCATATATTCCTTCGCGCAAAAAGTTGAGTACGAAATATAAGTTTGTACACTACTGGGTACGAAACGTTAAGTGTACACGTCACAGATAATGTGTACTACGTCAGAGGTTCTACATTGTAATCAATTTTCGCGAGTAAAAATGCAGCGATGGGGTAGTGTCGTTTCAAACCAGAGTGGTTAACTGAATATTCCTGGAGCTACTTTCTGGTCATAAACACAGATGAAATGCAGAAAAATGCTTAAATAATTACAACTTATACGATACATCAACATTCTTTTAACATAAATATTCATGGCGCTATTTTCTGGTCATAAACAAGTTGTCAAAAGGACGTTAATTGTTATGTTTTGCGCAAAATTTATGAATATTCCTGGGTACATTAAACAAATGACATTCAAAAAGCACATTGTTGGGTCTATATTAAAACCATTGGTGTAGGGGGAATGGGGGAAAGCGCTTTGAAAAGCCATTATAAAGGGGAAACCCACAAAGAAAACATGAAATTGAGAAGCAAACAAGGTTCCTGCAATGTGTTTTTTGGTGAAACAGGAAGGTACTATTGTTAAAACTGTTGAATCTAAAACAGACATAACAACAACAGCCCCGTGAAATACAAAATGTTATAGTAACTGACTTCTGTTTAAATGAAATAAACTAGTCTGTTTGATGTGAGCATAGAAAGAGACAATGTGTTTGTTTGTAATATCTTTAAAAAGTAAATACATATGTGAGACTCATTGAGTTAAGGATGGATAACATGTATTTGTATGTAATAACTAGAAATAACATGTATGAGTTATTGTGAAATAAGTTTAATGTGTTTGAGCAAATAAATGATATATTACTGTGTTAATCTGGCTTGAAAATGCATTTTTTTAAAGGAAACTAACGTACGGTTCTTGGCCTTGAAAATGAAAATTTGGCCTTAAAAAATCCTTGAAAAGTGCTTGAATTTAGGTTTGAGATTTCTGTTTGAACCATGATTTAATAACCAGTATTAGCTTTTAAATATTGTATCAAAGTTTAAAATTGTTTGCATTTATAGACTAATATTGAAAATAATTTACGTGTTAACAAGGCCATTTTTTTATTCAAGGGGAACAATAAATTGTGGACATTGAGATATATTTGAGGATTCTATTAAACATTGTGAACAATAAACGTGCCTTGGTATGATGATGTCATTATTTTCAAGACTAAACACTGCTTTCTGGAGTGTTTAACTTACCTAGTCTTGATTTTCTAATTAGTATTTAGTTTTTTATTTGATAGTCACTGGCCGTCTTACTAAAACTTAATGCTGTCACCCTATGAAAGTAACTATATAGACTTAACAGACTTGATGCTTTCAATAAATGTGCAGTCCGCACAGGCTAATCAGGGAGGACAATTTCTGCTTTTATGGAATTTTTGGTTTAAATGATGTCTCTTCTAAGCGAAATTCTAGTAAAGGTGGAAAGTGTCGTCCCTGATTAGCCTGTGTGGACTTCACAGGCTAATCTGGGATAACACTACGCACAAGCATTTTGCCCAGTTTTCTCAGAACACAACACAAAATGTCAATTTTAAACCACAAGAGCTGAGTGTGACCTTTGCTTCTCCAAGTCTGTTATAACATGAAAGAAGTGAAGACATGTTCATGTGACTGTAACTTACTTAATCGTCCAGGGGTGTAGTTAATTTCTTCCCTGCGGGATTCTATCCCATTTTCTGGTGAATAAATGAAAAATGTAATTATAGTATTACAAAAGCTGAAAAAATTGAAATGTATAATAGTACTGGAATATATAAAACTCTAAATCACCTTTCCCATATAATGTTGTTATCTTTTATACTCAGAGCTTATATGGTAAATCACAACAATGCTGAAAAATACCTTTTGTTTAATCCAAAGTTTGTTGCTTAATTTGTTACACCTGCTTAAATCCGAAAAATACCTTTTGTTTAATCCAAAGTTTGTTGCTTAATTTGTTACACCTGCTTAAATCCAATACCTGTCAAAACTTTAACCTTGGTCATAACTTTGCAATATTGAAGATAGCAACTTCATATTTGACATGCATGTGTATCTCATGGAGCTGCACATTTTGAGTAGTGAAAGGTCAAGGTTATCCTTCAAGGTCAAGCCTTTAACTCTCAAAATCAATGAAAATTTTGTAATATATTTTGTAAAATAAAGTTAACATAAATAATCAGTGTTCTTATATAGCAATGCCCAAAATTTCAACGTTAGATGTGCTCTGGTATTGATTATCAGGTCACTAGGTCAAAAGTCACAGAGCCAAATAACGTATTTACACAATGGCTGTCAAGGTCACGGTGACTCAACTTAGAAAAATGGTTTCTGGATGATAACTCAAGAATGCTTACGCCTAGGATCATGAAACTTCATAGGTATATTGATCTTGACTCGCAGATGAAATAATGATGAAACTTGACCAGGATGTTTGTCTGGACAATATCTAGGTCAAGTTTGACATTTGGTAGAGATTGAATGAACCGACTCCTCTCAGGTGAGCGAACTAGGGCCATCTTGGCCCTCTTGTTGAAGGAAGTAAGGTGCCTGGCTTTCGATGAACTCGGTGTCAAGCTGAAAAAAAAATGGATGTTAGTTAATCATATCGCTCATAAATAATAATAACGATATGTATTGTGGTACACAATCAATGCCTGTTGATAAGTAATTCACTTTGTCTTTGAAAGTCATATTGTCTTTTACTATCACTTGTTGGTCTATTCTCGTGAGTTTTTATATGCATCTCATTGTTATATGTAGGGTTAACCGGATTGTGCTTCTTCCTTAGTATATCTACACCTTCTGTATGTTCCATTTTCAACGTTATCTCTTCTTACATCGTGATCTTTCACTGTATCCTTCTTTCTCATATTCTCTGAATATGAATCATATCTGGTGCTTGTAAGAACTTTACTGTTGCTTTCCCTCAATCTCTGCAACTGTCTATCTAACTTCAATTCTTTCATTTACGCTCATGCTATCTGTCACATCATGTTTTTCGGCGTAAGCTGCATAAGCCAGCTTTTCACCCTGACTTGACCTTTGTAAGTGTCCAATAAAATTCAAATAAAATTTCCCGCGGCTAGGTACGAATGAATACACTTCATTTATTCCATTGGCTGATTTGAGTATACCACCAGAACATTGGAAACATATCCGCGTCTTTGTACCACTGTTTTACTGTATGAAACAATTTTATCTCTAATGAAAAGGCTTAATAGATAGAACAGTTTTACACTCAATTCTCGACATCAATACAGTTTGTGCGTACACCTTTTATTTTCAGAGTATTACCAGCGCAAAAGCGTTTATACTTAAAAGGCTATGTTCTCATATTTAGTACTTACTTCCATATTCCTGTTAACATGTTAACATGTAAAAGTATAAAGAGCAGTGGAAGCGAGGCCTCACTTTAAAGAATTGCATTTCAACCCGCGAGGTTTCGGGTCAAGTCGCGGACATTCAGAGTTTATATACAGGTCATCACCGGAGTTCGCGGTCAGTAAAATAATCGTTATATAATAAAGACGCTATCCGTGAACTAGGTTACCTGGAATTTTCTTTAGACCAGAAATATGTTAAAAGAAGATATTCAGCAATATAATTATGGTATGTCAATAATAGATTCTTAATGTGTTTTCAACAATACAATGATAAATATTATTTTTAATAAATTTAACAATAATTATTCCACCATATTGCCTAATGTACTAAAGTGATATTATGAGCATGTAACAGTTTATAGGTGTCTATCGCAACCGTTGATTATTTTTGATGTTTCTACTTCATATACACTTATAGTAATTAATGCAGCATCAACATACTAAAACAATATACCAGAAAGAGAAAAATAATGCATTTGAATATTAACCGTACTTTCGTTTGACAACTGATCATGCGTTTACGAGTTGAACCTAAATTTAGTTTTAGTGCAGATTTGTTCATACGACACAAAGACACAATATTGTTTTACGGATCATTTCGGCTTACAGGACTGGGTGGGTCACGTAAGAATATCGAATATAAAATATATTTTTATAAACAACTGGTAGCAAGGTGAGTTGCAGATAATTGATCAGTAACCACATTTTAACTAACTATTTTGACCTGTTAATTCTTTTCAGCTCAATTCAACAGTGCAAAATGCCCATAATATCACTTTAAGCATGAGCACGATGATTCTCGATACTGTTAATAATCGAATCAAATAGCAATGCCCGACAGACCACTAAAACAGGTTTGTTCTCGTGTGGCCGGTTGACTCGTATGTTTAAATTTCACATCCATTCTTCTTTTGGTTTTCTGTTTTGTATCTATAGGTTTATGACCAGCAATATGTTATAATGTAAAATAAGCCGCGAAAACTCCCCGTAACATCCCGTACTGCGTGTGATGCAGCTAAGATCGAACTGCACAGAAAAAGACATTCGCTATCCTTGATCTCATTCATTAAACTATTTACGCCGTATATCTTTTTAGCCGGATTTTTTTCGAAAAAATCTCTGCTTATAGATTGATGTTGTCGGGCGGGCGGGGGGGGCGGGCGGGGTGGCGGCGTGCTCGAAAATGTTAAAGTTCTTATTTCATGGTATAACTTTGGTATGCTTGGACCTAGAGTCTTCAAACTTGACATGAAGGTTGGCCAGGATTAACAGATGACCACTGGTCATTTCAAGGTCATTCATTTGAAGGTCAAGGTCACTGTGACCTTCAATATAAAAAATGTTAAAGTTGTTATAACTTTGGTATGCTTGGACCTAGAGTCTTGAAACTTGACATGAAGGTTGGCCATAACTAGTTAGTAACCACTGGTCATTTCAAGGTCATTCATTTGAAGGTCAAGGTCACTGTGACCTTGAATGTAAAAATGTTAAAGTTCTTATTTCATGGTATAACTTTGGTATGCTTGGACCTAGAGTCTTCAAACTTGACATGAAGGTTGGCCAGGATTAACAGATGACCACTGGTCATTTCAAGGTCATTCATTTGAAGGTGAAGGTCACTGTGACCTTCAATATAAAAATGTTAAAGTTGTTATAACTTTGGTATGCTTGGACCTAGAGTCTTGAAACTTGACATGAAGGTTGGCCAGAACTAGTAAGTAACCACTGGACATTTCAAGGTCATTCATTTGAAGGTCAAGGTCACTGTGACCTTGAATGTAAAAATGTTAAAGTTGTTATAACTTTGGTATGCTTGGACCTAGAGTCTTGAAACTTGACATGAAGGTTGGCCAGAACTAGTAAGTAACCACTGGGCATTTCAAGGTCATTCATTTGAAGGTCAAGGTCACTGTGACCTTGAATGTAAAAATGTTAAAGTTCTTATTTCATGTTATAACTTTGGTATGCTTGTACCTAGAGTCTTCAAACTTGAAATAAAGATTGGCCAGTACTAGAAGATGACCACTGGTCATTTCAATGTCATTCATTTGAAGGTCAAGGTCACTGTGACCTTAAATGTTAAAATGTTAAAATTGTTATAACTTTGGTATGCTTGGACATAGAGTCTTCAAACTTGACATGAAGGTTTGCAAGCACACTTAGATGACCACTGGTCATTTCAAGGTCATTCATTCTAAGGTCAAGGTCACTGTGACCTTGAATGTAAAAATGTTAAAGTTCTTATAACTTTGGTAGGTAAAAATGTTAAAGTTCTTATTCCATGTTATATCTTTGGTATGCTTGTACCTAGAGTCTTCAAACTTGACATAAAGGTTGGCCAGTACTAGAAGATCACCACTGCTCATTTCAATGTCATTCATTTGAAGGTCAAGGTCACTGTGACCTTCAATGTTAAAATGTTAAAATTGTTATAACTTTGGTATGCTTGGACCTAGAATCTCAAACTTGACGTAAAGGTTTGCAAACACACTTAGATGACCACTGGTCATTTCAAGGTCATTCATTTCAATGTCATTCATTTGAAGGTCAAGGTCACTGTGAACTTAAATGTTAAAATGTTAAAATTGTTGTAACTTTGGTATGCTTGGACCTAGAATCTCAAACTTGACGTAAAGGTTTGCAAGCACACTTAGATGACCACTGGTCATTTCAAGGTCATTCATTTGAAGGTCGAGGTCACTGTGACCTTGGATGTAAATATGTTACAAGCTTGAATGATAGTCTGTGGTTTCACTTGGCGGGGTAGCCTTCAGTCCACTCAAAGACATGAACTTCTGAAGTTTTACAAGGTCAGAGCTTGGTTTTAACTGATCGACGTTGAAGTCACCAATTGATATCAGTGTCTTTTCACCTAAAGGCAGCTGGTTTACAAGGTTGAAGAAACCTGTGAGCGGTGTATTTGGATGGAAACTTCAAACAATATGTTACTAATTTGCTAATAAAAAAATTGAGATCAAACTTTCCTAATTGTCAATTCAAGTTCATATTTGTGACCTTAAATGTTATTGTTGTTCATGTATATGCATGCATTCAAAACATAACACAAGGTTTGCTCATGCCTTGAAAAGTACTTACATTTCATTTTGACCTTTGAACAATATTTCACTAATTTAAGTATTGCATTGACAAAAACACGAAAGGTACTTTCCTGTCATTTAAATCAAAAATCCGGCTTCAATGCGGTCATCTCCGACCGCGGAACTCTTGTTTAAAGATATTTCTTGTTCATATTCATCTAGGAATGCAGTATCTACATGTACATTACTGTTCTGTCTTTCAGATGCAAACAAAACTTGTTTAAGTAGTGTCTGTGCACTCCAGTTTTGTTTTCTGTATAGATCTGTTCCATATGGATGCCCACTTCAGTCATGACAATGAAATTATTAATAAGCTGATTTTAGTTTAGTTACACGATGTTGTGTCTGCACTTGATAGTAATAAGGGTGCTTTTTATCCAAAAATAATGTTCCAGTTTCATTTGGTTTCAGATAGAAGTCTTTCAAATCACCATCTAACATGGATTTACATTGATTGTAAGGACACTTTACTTTCTTTACTCTCTTTAGCCACTTAGCACTGGTGAAGTCATTATCACGCACTTCTTTGTACTCCACACGTTTCATAGATGACGGAAGTTTCCAGTAAGCGGGATCCTGGGTGACTGTTGTGGAGTTGCGTATTCTCACTATTTCCATAACCGTAAACAGCATGGCTGCGACATGGGTACACAATTTCCCTAAACCGGCCATGCAGTCACAGTGAGAAGCTTGGATCACTCCATTTGGTTCTACAATCGATCACGGATTAAATGGCTTGTCTCTTAACTTATGGAATGTAGAACCTGTGAAAAAGACAACAATTTTATTTATCTATAAAACGTCAATTATGGATGACCGTTTAAGACATTGTAATTAATTTTATTAATTAAGATAAAAACTTATTATCTTTTTAACCTTTTACCGATAGATTTATTTTTATTTACAGATAGAAAAAAATAAATATATATTGCTTCAGGTTAAATCAAATGAATTTAATGCTGCAAGGTGAATAAAATAATCAAGCGGTAAATAAAAATGAATTTATCTCTCCAGGTGAAAGAAATTTTTAATCTTTAAAAAAATTAATGTAGTGCTCAAGGTGAATAAAATCATCAAAATAAATTTAATGCGTCATTTTAAATTGATTTTGTTTACTCAGAGCTGGGTCTAAAAATGTATAATTTTTTTTTAGACCCAGCTAAGCAGCTTCCAGCGATAAATTGAAATATGATTTTTTTTAACGGCTTCTTCTTCAGCAATAAAGTTATTTCTATTTACTGATAGCAATAAAAATGTATATGTCTATTAATAAATGAAAATAATTTCTTGACGTTCCCTGTTAAACCAATAGAAATTAAGACAATCTTCATATAAGTTTCAATCTTCAAATTTACACAAATAAATTTATCGCACCAGGCAGACCCTAGACAGGCTAGAAATGTAAAAGTCTCAATAACGTGAAGCAATCATATAGACTCTAGCGCACAGTCTAGACAGGCTGGAAATGTAAAAGTCTCACTTACTTGAAGCAATCATATAGACTCAAGCGCACAGATGCCTTGGGTAGAAATACAAACAGTTGGATGGGGTCTTCATTACATTCAAACCCACAATTTTTGTCATTGCGGAAGTTACTTAAATACCAATGACATGGACGCTCAAGATATCCTGCTTTGTATTGCTTTCCTCGTAATCATTTCATTGTTTGCTAGCTAAATTCATTGAAATTTAGAATCCTTAAGTATCAGTAAAAATATAAAATGGCACTAAACCCTTTGATCTGATTACATGTTTGCTGCCAATGACAACGGCTCGAACGTCAGAAACCCAGCCACTCTGTGACTGGTTGTATGCATCCAAACCCTTCAAACTTTTCAAATCATCAGTAGTGTATGGGCTGGGGGAAAACAGTAGATAATTTACAATGTCTGGATAGGTAACGCTAGGAAGCAGTTTCTTTTCATCCGAAAATGATGTTTTTATACTAAGTTTATATGGATCAGTTCCCCTGATAATTTTCAATTTTTCTAGCCCTAACTACTGGCTCCAGAGTGTCTCTGAATGATAACTGTATACTCTCCACTTTTTTACTTTCCATTTTTAACAAAAACAATATTTATACAGCGCAGAAACTGCAAAATATCTTGTTACATTTTCGTAACCGCCAGCTGGCAAAAATCAATATCTCCAAGATGGCAGAATAGCGGTGCAGAGGTAAAAATCTCCCTTTCGTGCAATGGGTCTATAAGTTGTACTTGTCCTTTTTATAGCTGTTCTGCTGATTCACATATTTGATGAGCAGACAGATTGCAACAATAAGACCATTAACATTACATGTATTATAAAAAAGAATTCAGTACATTACTCCTTTTAAACACTTTACTCAGTATCGACAATGTTCCGGCTCCAGCGAAACAGGTAAACATGAGAGAAGCATCTCTCCATTACACTACATAACCAGTGGTTTACAACTGTTGAATGGGGTTAAGAGATTACGATTATCAATTGGCCATGCTTATGAGCAATGGTTGTACAAACGAATCTTTCACACTATCATTTTGTATCCTCTTACTATTCAACACAAATCCCCTAAATACGTCCTTAAATTTCACCGACTCTTGTCAGAAACTCTTCACAAACAATGTCGTGATTGTGGTACTGGTCCCACAGCTCCCCAACTCTCTTGTCCATTGAGACGTACACAGCCCTTCTGTTTCTGATTAGGGACTGCTGCGATACCAGCTGTTGATGGATGTTGACCATTTTAGCCTCTTCAAGCAGAAGTGGTACCAAGACGTACTTCTACTAGAACTGTAGTGATCCTTTACCAGCCTTCTGGTTCAGTTTCTTGTGCCAGCCCTCCGTATCCTTATTGGTGCACACAGGCTGCCTGTACACAGACTACTTCTCTGTTGAAAAAAAAGTGGTGTCAACCCATATGTGCTCCACATATTAAAAGAAATCACGTACATTCTCTAAGCTAGTGTCTGCGCAATCTTTTAGGCGCAGAAAAGCTCTCCCAATATCCCTGCCGGGAAGGTAAAGCAAGCAGGTTACTGATCAGCTGATGCACAGTTTAACGTTCTCTGTAAGTCCTGATGAGACCAAAGTCCTTCATATCTTTTATCACAGATTGGGACCAATGGAATGCGCAACCTTTCAGAACAGTTTCAGCGAATACCTGTAGAAGTGCCTGTCATAAACCTCTTTAAGTCCATACAGAAGCACTCAACGGCAGGAGCTTCTGGGAGATTTTGTCGAGTACCTTCTTTAAAATGGCTATGTAGTCCTGTTTCCTGCGTCCTGACATCAGAACAAACAGAGGAAACTGTTTCATTGACTCGCCCTCCTGTATGAACGCATGAATCGACCTAAGTTGCTTGAATGGCTTTTTGACAACCCTGAATGTCCCGTCCAGGTACAACTTCCTGGCATTCTGTAGGAGTATATAGAAAATTATATACAAAGAAAATGCTTAGATCGTGTCACCATAATGTAACAGCATTTCAAACAGGTTTATTAATCAACCCTGTGATATGCAATAACGTGAGTGTCTGCACATCTGCACCTGATAACTTTTCCTATTCCCAAGAAATGGTGGAATATTCAGGCGCAGACCCAAGGTATCTCATTCCTTTGATATGGTAAAGCCTTTATTGGCCATGATTCCATCTCCATTTTAAAGTTCCTGACTTTCTATTTTATGTTTCAATAAATCAAAAAGTCCACTTCATTGACAATTTTTTTTGTCTGATGTTACAGTTGTGTACTGTTATAGTTCATAAGTATTTGGTATTATGGGTTTCTGAGGTTGCAATTGGGTTCTAAGCTGGTCTAACGGCAGGTTAAAGACAACACACTGGAAATATATATTTAAATTATATATATTTATGAAAAGCAAGAAAGCTGGTCATCTATGCATACATCAAAGGCATATCATCATCGATTGATTCATATTCGTATCAATACCTGACGACAATTTTAACATAAATAACAATGGCATCGACAGATGTTATAAATACTTGAAATATAGGTTGCACAGGTAAATCAATCTAACTTACAGTTTACAAGCATAAAATACAATATGGAACTGGCTCAAAACATACAGAAACAAAAAGTTACTAAAGCAACATGGTACGCAATTACCTGCAAATATGTATGTAAATGATATATATTTATGAATAGCAAGAATGCTGGTCATCTATGCATACAACATCAAAGGCATATCATCATCGTTGATGTTATATACATACGATTGGTCAGCGCTAGAGGGGCATTAGCATAACAAAGGAGAGTGGACATGTGAAGATAAGTTAGTTTACCTGATACGGTATCCTACATATTGCTACTGTTTACGTCTACCTACGCTTTCTCATGCTATGAATACAACTAAGGTGACGGATGGACCTCAACTGCATATATCACGTGATGTAAGGTAAAACAAAACTATTTCAAGCATTGATGCATTTTATTAGCTGGACTATTATATATGAAATATATATAGTGGAGCTATCCTACTCACCCCGGCGTCGGCGTGACCGTCTGCGTTACCGTTAGGGTCTGCGTTAGCGTGCAAATGTTAAAGGTTTCGTACGACCCCAATTACTTTCATTGTCCCGTGACATATTGCTTTCATATTTTGCATTCTTGTTTACCAACATGACCCCAACCTATAAACAAGAGCAGACAACTCTATCAAGCATTTTGTCATAATTATGGCCCCTTTTCCACTTAGAATATGCAGCAAATGTTAAAGTTTTCGTACTACCCCATTTATTTTCATTGTCCCTTGACATATTGCTTTTATATTTTACATACTTGTTTACCAACATCACCCCAACCTATAAACATGAGCAGACAACTATCAAGCATTTTGTCATAATTATTGCCCCTTTTATACTTAGAATATGCATATTATTGATAAATCTATTTTTAAGTTTACGTACTACCCAAAATATTTCCTATATCCTTTGACATATTGCTTTTATATGTTGCAAACGTGTTTACCAACATGACCCCAACCTATAAACAAGAGCAGACCACTGTATCAAGCATTTTGACATAATTATGGCCCCTTTTACACTTAGATAATTGAACATTTTGCTTAAATTGCCATAACTTCATTATGATCAGATTTTATTATTACTTTGACAAAACAACACTTACCTGAATACCACAATGTATTCCACCCAAACAATACCCCACGCCCCTACCCAGAATCCCTTCCCCCCCCAACCTCCCCCCCAATTTTTTTTTATACCCCCCTCTCACCCACAACCCCCCCTACCACCACCCCCTTCCCCCCCCCCAATTTTTATGTCCCCCACTATAGTAGTGGGGGACATATTGTTTTTGCCCTGTCTGTCTGTTGGTCTGCTTGCGCCAACTTTAACATTTTGCAATAACTTTTGCTACATTGAAGATAGCAACTTCATATTTGGCATGCATGTGTATCTCATGAAGCTGCACATTTTGAGTGGTGAAAGGTCAAGGTCAAAGTCATCCTTTAAGGTCAGAGGTCAAATATATGTGGCCAAAATCGCTCATTTTATGAATACTTTTGCAATATTGAAGATAGCAACTTGATATTTGGCATGCATGTGTATCTCATGGAGCTGCACATTTTGAGTGGTGAAAGGTCAAGGTCAAGGTCATCCTTCAAGGTCAGAGGTCAAATATATGTGGCCCAAATCTCTTATTTTATAAATACTTTTGCAATATTGAAGATAGCAACTTGATATTTGGCATGGATGTACATCTCATGGAGCTGCACATTTTGAGTGGTGAAAGGTCAAGGTCAAGGTCATCTTTCAAGGTCAGAGGTCAAATATATGTGGTCGAAATCGCTTATTTTATGAATACTTTTGCAATATTGAAGATAGCAACTTGATATTTGGCATGCATGTGTATCTCATGGAGCTGCACATTTTGAGTGGTGAAAGGTCAAGGTCAAGGTCATCCTTCACAAGGTCAAGGTCATCCTACAAGGTCAAACGTCATATAGGGGGACATTGTGTTTCACAAACACATCTTGTTTTTTTTTAAACATCATCTAATAAATTACCACACCCCACATTATACCCCCCTCTCACCCCCCTACCCCCCCCAATTTTTTTTTTCCTTTTTTTATTTGTGAAAGATCGTCTAATAAATGACCACACCCTACATTATACCCCTTCTTAACCCCCTCCACCAAACCCCCCCCCCCCCATTTTTTTTTGTTCCTAACAATTTCTGCATGATGGCTTACGTTATAATGTCAAGCACTCCAGAGCTCCAGATAAAAATTTGGTTAAATTCTTATTTACACCCTATTTTAAAAATGAATTCTTATTTTACGCCCTATTATAAAAGTAATGATTCTTCAAAAATATATTACCAAATAATTGTGTATTCATGGTTTTTGACACATCAATAATTTAAAATTTTGGTTTATAGTCTTGGAAAAGCCTGGCTTTCCTTTTGTTTTTAACTGCTTTAGATTCAGTCATTTACGCAAGAGCTTATACATTCATCAATTATTGAGGAAACCATGCTTTGGGTGTTTGGTTCATGAGAATCTAATTGAAAGAATGCATGCAGCGTGGATTTTTTACACTGAAATGGCTTTTTTTGCCTTCCCCGCTTCGATACACCGCTTCGGTCGACCATTATGATTTTTTATGTAAAACGCTTACTGACACTTCGGCTTAGGTCATAATGGCCTGTTGGTCGCCGTTAAAGTCATATCAAAAACTATATTTAACATTTGATTTTAATGACATTTTGAATAGGTATACAGTATATAACTTGTGTATACAAATTACAATATTTATTATTAGTGAATAATTGTAATTAAAAAGGTACAATAGCAGTAATGACTCGCCTGCAATATTAGGAGAACAGACCGTTTTGCCATTCGACTGTTCTTAGGTGTGGCTCTTTTCCTCACAGCAAACGCTTGAGTGACGTTGACTTAATGTTTTTATTGAGCGCCTAAACGAGTCAGAATTGGGATGAAATGTTTACCGTATATAATTTGCTACTGGAACTTTTACGCATGTTCGAAAATTTCAAATTCGTGTTTAATTTTTTCAACGCGTAACTTTACGCAAAGATTTTAAATCTAAATCGTTATTTAAGAAAATTAATTCGTTTTTACGCCTTTACGCATGTTATCTGGAGCACTGAAGCACTCGAATAGTCGAGCGCGCTGTCCTCTGACAGCTCTTGTTTATAAACGATTCAATTATAGACCTGTAACACTGATATACCTCCAGTGTATAAATGCCACACAAACATTATGCCATCTCTACAGTCCACTCCAACCAGGCCCTTAAAAGTGTTTGTTGATTTATAATCTGAATATGTCTGTGACTTTCGTTTCAGTGATGATGGCATTTGTATTTTAAGTTCCGTGCAATCAATGATTAACATAAGATTTGGGTACTGTTTCTTGAATTCAGCGGTCATGTGTTTTGAAATATTCTCAATGTGAAAAAACATTAATCGAGCCTAATGTAATGTACATTAAATTAATCCATGTTTTAAATATTCTTGTTAGCATTGAAAGTGAAATTTGAAAGTCAGAGTGGCCATATGAAATCTTTATTCAACAAGCCAAGTCATAACTTCATCATAGTCATTAGAAATTCATCCTCTACACTTACATATCCTTGAAGTGTGGTAAGCATTTGCATCATTGTCATCCTCTTCATCACTTTTATCACTGGTATCCTGATCACTCTCAAAATACTCTGCCCCACACGTGTACGCCTTTCTTCTTGGACGATCCCAGTAGGATATCAAGCCACGGTCTTTTTTAGGCACAATCAGTTCTAGTGCATTCATAAAGATTGAAAGACTTGCAAATCCAGTGAAAAAACGAAACAGATTCAATTTTGGGCTGGAATTTATTATGTACTGAAGCGAAAATCTGTGTGCACATGGTATGGGAATGTCTGTCTGTATGTCGACGTGTACTCTCCTTTCCCCTTCAGAGGCCGTGTCCCTGGGCAACAGATAATATTTTGGGTCAATTAGTTTTCACTGCAAGCTTTTTGTAACAATTAGTGTTTTCCCCTCAAAACTATTTGTCAATTAGTTTTTTACAATTTGATCAAAACGTATATATATTTCTGGATCAGATTAGCGCTTCATTTTTGGATATTGATAATTCTCAGCATTTCTTATTCAAATTAAGTCATTATATATTCACACAGACAATGGTTGTTTGTAAATATTAGTACTAATTGTATATTGACAAATGGATGATGGAGTAATTTTGTTTAAACCAGTTTCAACACTCCTGCCTTGCAGTCTCAGATCATACTCACATTGTCCAACCCTCTCAATCGATGACAAGCCAGTGGAAATCACGATGTTGTTAGTTTTTATGTCCCCCACTATAGTAGTGGGGGACATATTGTTTTTTCCCTGTCTGTCTGTTGGTCTGTTGGTCTGTTTGCGCCAACTTTAACATTTTGCAATAACTTTTGCTATATTGAAGATAGCAACTTCATATTTAGCATGCATGTGTATCTCATGAAGCTTCACATTTTGAGTGGTGAAAGGTCAAGGACAAGGTCATCCTTCAAGGTCAAAGGTCAAATATATGTGGCCAAAATTGCTCATTTTATGAATACTTTTGCAATATTGAAGATAGCAACTTGATATTTGGCATGCATGTGTATCTCATGGAGCTGCACATTTTGAGTGGTGAAAGGTCAAGGTCAAGGTCATCCTTCACAAGGTCAAGGTCATCCTACAAGGTCAAACATCATATAGGGGGACATTGTGTTTCACAAACACATCTTGTTGAGACACGGAATCGCAGCGGTGTTTGAGCCGAATATTTCAGAATATGTCACCAGCGCTATTAAATGTGATAGTATACTCTTCAAAATGTCTTTTCCCGACGGTTTGGGTCTCGTAACGAATTGTAAAATATTGGGCGCGCACACTGTTTATGAAAGTTTCCTAACCCAACCGCGTTTAACAGAGAACCTTTTTCCGAACTTATTTCGGCGGAAGTAACTTTTTACATTGACGCCGACCCCAAACGGTGTTTATATGAACTAACTGGAAATATTACGGCCGCACTAAAGGTTACAATACACTTATGATAATTAAACGCGGTATGGCGGAAAACGGAACAAATAAAACGACAAAGAATCAATATCAATTCGTTTTCCATTTTCATAATCGTTTTCTGTACGATTGAATTTTAATTTCAATTCGTTTCCTGTCAAATACAAATCGTAAAAACGATAAGACAAACCTTATCTGTTGCCCTGCGTGTCTGTCTCATCACTGTCAACATTTTTTTCTTTTTCTTGGAGACCTGCGTTTTACAACCTGTGTCAATTGGAATTTAGAGGGAACTGCCTCCGATTTCAGGTGTTTCTAAGAAGATTCTGGGTTCACAAAGTCATCACATTGGAAATGATTTGAACATTCTCTTGTGTTTTGAGATATCTCAAAACCTGACTTCGTGGCAGAAGAGTCGGATCTCCGGATCCTGTCTTTCCAGATCTGAAATGATAGCATAAAAAATTCTAAACCCTAAGAATATAATTTGATTAATGTTAATAACCCTGTTTAAGCATTTATTGATTCTTAGTTTGAATACTAACTTTTCTTGTAATTTATAGCTTATATATAGCAATAACGACAGTATGCTACATATGTTTTTCTTATGCATAAGTTTTGTCTTGAGAGTATCTTTGCGATGGTTTTCAGTAATACCATTTACAATTGTGGACGTTTTGTCACGTAGTTCTGGAAATTGTCTACATGCACCACAGAACATTTCTCCATCCTCAAACTACCCATGGATATGTCTTGGTTCGCTCTTCTTGAGCAGTTGTTTTTTCTTCGCCTTTTCATACCTGCAAAGATAATTTTGAAACTTTTAACTCCAGCAAGATTTCAACAAAATTTACAAAAACATTTTCATTTTTGTTTTATAGGGTGTGGTGGGGTCCCATTGATCTGCCTACTGGAGTTCTTTACAATGTAATATTGCAGTACCTGTCTCTGATAGCTCTATATCCGCATAGTATAATCCATGGAAACAGTCGGGAAATGCCCATCTATTGTCCCCATTTCTATTAATAAACACTCCAGGAGTATCCTCTGCGGATTTTTTATTGTTTTTTGCGATAGCCCTCGCTAGAAAGGCAGTTTTTATTGCATTTCCATCCTGTTACCATTAAAAAAAATTGGTGATAGCCCTCCCTAGCCTAGGCAATTTTCATTGCACACCCCCTACCCACCCACCCCCAAGACCACAATAGATTGGACAAGACCAAATAGAATTGATAGAAAGGGAGAACACCATATTTATAACTACATATGATCTTTCTATTCTGGTTATTAGATAGATAGTTCAAATAAAAGACTTACACTTTCTGAGACATCTTACTCTTTTTAAGTGACCTTGAGGCTTTCTCAACTTCTCGAGTCTGCTCCTCCCTGACCAAACATGCACAGAATATCGCGCTGAGACATTTTAGAATCAGACAGAAAGCACAGAATTGCTCAGTGCCAATTGTTTGAGGATTTAAAAAAGTGCTAATGTCATTTTATTAGCTCGGCTGCTTTTGAAGAAAACCCGAGGTATTGTCATCGCCAGCTCGTCGTCCGCCTTTTTGCGTCAGCTGTTCGGCGTCACCTTGACATTTTGCTCTAAAATCAAAGCGCTTCCACCTACAACTTTGAAACTTCTTATGTAGATGCACCTTTAGGAGTTCTACACGCCACACCCATTTTTGGGTCACTAGGTCAAAGGTCAAGGTCACTGTGACCTCTAAAGCACCAGTAGCTGAGCGTTTGCTTGAAAATTTTCAGGTGATTGAACATGAACTTAAGTACAGTCTATCATACAGTGAATATTCTTATATTTCTTAAAATATTCAGCAATTGTTTTCTAACTTTCCACCTTGAAGCAAACATTGATTTTTTTTTAACATGGAAAACTGTTTATAAAGCACTGAATCCAAGTTATCATTATTGAAGATACTTGTCTTGTGTTTGTATTGAACCTGTATGCAAATGCTTTATGCTGAGAAAAAGCTCCGCAAAGGCAATACAGTGATGGACGAACAATGACAAAACAATATCCCGCCTCCTTCATAGGGTTATTGTTATAAGTCATTTCTCACAATGAGTATGTTGAGTTCAAAATATTCTCAATTGCGTTTCTTTGTAATGAATTTCGCCCCCCATGTTTTTGCACATTTCCCATTCCTTCTACAGGAAGAACACGAGGGCCGAACTGTTGAGAATTTAGCAAACATGTCCATTATGTGGGGATCATAGTCATCTAGTAGGTTTTCTTCAGCTCCACAGTATACACAAACTGGCAGCAGGTACAATTTACCGCAAAGTATGCAATTTAAACAATTGCTTCACATGACAGACACAGCCTAACAACAGCATTTGGAACGCCTTCCAATGGGTCTCCGTAGAAGTAGGTGTATATTAATTTGGTCTAAATCCAATCATATGTATAGAGAAACAAGTTATTTATAACCGACCAATGACGTAAGACTATGCAACTTTCAATTAACACAGTGCAATATGGCTACAATAAGAATTGGAACAGTGATTGTGTTTTCATATCTGGAATATCATTACTTGCAAGTTTTAATTAAACATTTTCTAATGCAATTAGTAAAATAATGTATATATTTTTATATTGAATAACTCTTCCATGAAGATTCTGCGCTGTTATATGAATTTGCAGCCGCTAAAGCTTCTGATAGGATTTGATGTCATGTCCATTTAATGAAGAAAATGCATAAAAAATATTACGTCATGTTTCCTGATGTTGTTTTAAATTGAACATGCTTCAATGGTATCTGCTGATAGTTGCATGTTCAAAAGTGAAAAAACACATTGAAATAAGTCACAGAACGTAGCAGATGTGTTGATATTTATAAGGGTTAGCTGCAGCAACTATTCGCCGCAATTTGTTAAAACGATTACGACAGCGAAACATGTGCTGCTCATGCAAAAAGCCATTTTTTCCGGTTGTCTCGATCAAATTTTTTAGCATCTGCAGTTGTCGATTAGAAAGGTTACGAAACACTATATTTTACATTCTTATTCAGCGTCAAATTTGTTTCTGCGAGTTTGAGGTTTTTTTTTCACAAATTAAAATACCCACATGCGCGTTGGTTACAGAAGGACACAAAAATGAGTGCAAGCGGTATTTTTTTTCCATTTTGAAAAAATAGGTGCGGCAAATCCGACGACCAACATTTATATAATAATCAATTTGGAGTGACCTTTCAACATAAATAAATAAATGTTCCCTGAAAATTTTCAATTTATATTGCATGTGTTGAAATGTAAGAACCTTAATTAATATTCAAAACCTATCAAAAGCTAACAAAGATAAAGATTATTCAATGATTTTCTTTTGAATGTTGAATGAGCATTTATTTAAATAAAACATTGTACAATTGAGTCGTGTTCTGAGAAAACTGGGCTTAATGCATGTGGGAAAAGTGTCGTCCCAGATTAGCCTGTGCAATCCGTACAGGCTAATCAAGGACAACACTTTCCGCTTTTATGTTTTTATGCCCCCATTCCGAAGAAAAGGGGGTATATAGTTTTCGCACTGTCGGTCGGTCGGTCGGTCACACTTCGTGTCCGCTCTCTAATTCAAATAGTTTTCATCAGATCTTTACCAAACTTGGTCAGAAGTTGTATCCAGACATTATCTAGGTCAAGTTCGAATATGGGTCATGCCGGGTCAAAAACTAGGTCACGGGATCACTTAGTGCATTTCAAGGATTTAGCATGGTGTCGGCTCTCTAATTGAAGTATTTTCATCTGATCTTTACCAAACTTGGTCAGAAGTTGTATCAAGACAATATCTAGGTCAAGTTCGAATATGGGTCATGCCGGGTCAAAAACTAGGTCACTGGGTCACTTAGTGCATTTCAAGGATTTAGCATGGTGTCCGCTCTCTAATTGAAGTAGTTTTCATCTGATCTTTACTAATCTTGGTAAGAAGTTGTATTAAGACAATATCTAGGTCAGGTTTGAATATGGGTCATGCCGGGTCTAAAACCAGGTCACGGGGTCACTTAGTGCATTTCAAGGATTAAGCATGTTGTCCGCTCTAGTTTATGTGACTTTCTGATTTATTTTGATATTCTAAGACATTTTTATGCCCTCAAAGGAGGGCAAATAGTGATCAGACTGTCCGTC
This sequence comes from Dreissena polymorpha, assembly GCF_020536995.1. Taxonomy (NCBI): domain Eukaryota; kingdom Metazoa; phylum Mollusca; class Bivalvia; order Myida; family Dreissenidae; genus Dreissena; species Dreissena polymorpha. The sequence goes on from NC_068362.1 coordinate 2,698,145, forward strand.
CGTCTGTCCGTCACACTTTGGGTTTAGATTTCGAAAAATGCTCATAACTTCTATGTCGCTTCAGATAGCAATTTCATATTTGGCATGCATGTGTATATGGACAAGGCCTTTCCATACGCACACAAATTTTTACCCCTGTGACCTTGACCTTGAACTTAGGGTCCGCGTTTAGGTTCGAAATCTGCGTTTAGGATTTGAAAAAAGCTAATAACTTCTACCAAGTGTTTACACAGTTATCAGGTTTTTTTTTCCACTTTTTGGGAAGATAGCCCATGGCTTTGGAATTGGGAATTTTATCGGCATTTCCATGATATTGGGAAAATAAATTCATTCAAATTAAAAGAAAAAAAATCATATAATACTTTGTTAGATGTAATTGAATTAAAATTGAGATAAAATACACATAAGACTTCTTTTTTTTTTTTTTGCAATTGGGAATTTTTTGCCACATTTTGGGAAAAAAGTATACTTTTTGGGATTGGGAACATAGCCAAAATCAGGCAAAAAAAACCCCTGGTTATACTTTTATGTAGTGACAAAGTTACAGTTGGGGGCATCCGTGTCCTGTGGACACATTTCTTGTTTTTAGTTTCAAGGGAGTCCCTCCTTACCGAAAATCAAGTTTAGGCGGAAAGTTCATCTCTGGTTAGCCTGTGCTGACTGCACAGGCTAATCTGAGATGACACTACGCACATGCATTTAGCCCAGTTTTCTGAGAACATTGTACAATTGATGCACTGTAATAAATTTCTTAAAAATGTCCACCAAGCACTCATTTACATGTATGTGTCTAGTGGTATTAAGCAGGGGCATCCTAGTACCATGGTCACGTGCAACAAGACACATTCGTTTGAAGTTACACTCAAAGTGCTCAAATTATTCTGTTTAATTATTCTTGAGTGTGCATATTTTGTTTCAATTAAAATATACATAATAAATTTTGTCAATCCAAGTCGATTCATGCATGGATGAATGCTGGTTTGTCTATGGGTGCATTGCTTGTTTGGATAAATGTGTGTGCATGGAATAATAGAGGTTGGTCCATGTGTACAATGCAGATTTGAATACATTTATATTATGTTTGTTTGTTTATTAGTTTATTATAATCTCATCAGCATAATTGCATACAATCACAGATAGACCAATACATTAAAATATGAAACACAATCATTGCTGCCACTCAATTTTGAGTTACAAGAGACTATTTAATCCTTACATCACAGACATATATGAACTGATCGTAGTCTGCTATAGTATCACATTTATGGCCAGCCATCTGCTTCACTTCTCTTTTCAGTCCTTTGTAGACAACTCTTCAATGTTTCCTTGTTGCCATGCACGCGCTAATCCACCTTGTTTCACTACAAGTTTAAACAAGTCCTCAGTACGGGCACAATATGAGGCAATCTCCTCAGTTGGCTTTTGTTCTACAGAATAAAATTTCTGCATCAGGCTTTCTGCAGTTTCCATGCATCCAAATTCCTGTTCCAGTTTCCGTACAGCTGCGCATATAAGTGTCAATCCAACTTCTGCTCTCCGATGGTGATCACTCGCCTTCCCTCGCAACACTTTTCTTATGCCATACAATATTTGATCTTCACTGAAGATTCTGACGGCAATCAAGGAGTCTATGTCAAATTAAAAACCTTTCAAGGTTATGTCTCCATTATTTGCAGGGATCATCCTACAGGGCCCAAATCAAGTCTCATTCACTTTTCAATCTTTTTACATAATTTTTGGTTCTTCTTCTCAACTGCGTCCAAAAGTCGCCTTACAATGCTTGATATCGCTTTCTGATTACATCAAAGCGAAAACAAAATCGCCGACATTTTCTTAAATTTTCTCCTTTGATAATCTGCCGCACGTGTGCGCAATGCCGTCACTAATACTGCCATTGTTTACTGTGTGCAATTATCGGTTATCTGATCTACTGATAGCGAGAGGATTTGCCACACATCACTGACCGCTGATGCAAGTCGCCTTGGTTTATTCCAGTTGAGGCATTGTGTTCACGCTGGTCTTACCGACAATAGTGTATTGACGTAACCATCGTATAGAATGCCAGGCTTCCGACCTCGTTTACAGTTTTTCAATCGGCTCTTGTTATTTGTCAAGGCTGCCGGGAACCATTGTTCACATGATGGTCATTTATTGTTATGCTTGACGATTTGTACAACTTAAAACAGTCCAAATCTCACTGCTAAATTTCGGTCATAATATATTTGAGAACTGAGCTTAACAAATATCACAAACAGAGAAACAGACTTACAATTTAAAAGTTTCATCAAAAATGCAGTAACAAGCACGTGGGAACATATCATTAAAAGTCAGTGACGCCATTCAAACATAAGAATTACCGGCACGCGACACTCAGTTGGGAGAATTACAATTAAGGGTATTTCAGAATGTTAGGGTGTGTTACATCAATTTATGTATAATCGAATAAAACACAACAAATCTTGAAATAATTAAGCTATTGCCGGCATAGAACATTTACATGTATTGTTGAAGAATCTCACACGCAATGGTCGGGAGGTTTTTAAGAGTACACGTTACTCTCTGTCGTTAGTCTAATTTGCAAATTGAGACTGCTGCATAATGCGGAATTAATTGGGATAAATTGCCAATTTAAATTCAGTTAAAAATGTGCATATGCAATAAAAATCGAAGAGAAATAACCAACTGCTAAACAGTGACTTATTGTGCGCAAAGGGGATAAAATATAGCATTAAGAATATATGGTATTTGCATTGTTATTGTTATGCGTTTATTTTATTGCCATGAGACATTGGCCGGTCTTTTATTTATTGATTTCTGATTGGTACTGACATGAGCAGTAACTGATGAAACCTCTTCGGTATTGTCCGAAAACCGTACAATCTATATATGTTGTTGCTAATGTCCGTAATCTTGCTATTTTAAACTTTCTATTAGCAAAGTAAAGCACTGCAATCTTGTATTTTAAAGCAATATGTCAACCAAATAATATATTGATTGCTTATTTGCTAGGTTACAGGTTACTGGTTTTAATTTTCTGCCGTCAAACGATATGCATGTGCAAAAGATGCATATCGACATGTTTTCGGACAGTCGTTTTCGGATACGAATGGTTTGTCGATTTTAATTATTTTTTACATTCTTTATAACATTTTTATAGAATGAAGAATAAACATGCAGTGTTATGGATGGTCTGGTTGACAATATTGAGCAATGTACTAACCAGAAATTGCACCTAGAAAGACTAATAAAAGAACAATATGCTAGGGCTCTGCCCTATATTCCCTTTATCCTACATCCTCAGGCTCTTGGCTTGAGTAGTAATTACATATGAATAAAATGTGTATTTTGGCCAAATAAAACACATGTTTTACAGTTCTTAAGAGAGCAATATTTCTTTAACATCAAGGCAGTTTAAAATAAAATGTTTAGTTAGTGTTTCAGCATATTTTATTTCAGATATATGTATGGTTATTAATTGTGAAACATTAATATTAAAGTACCTTTACGCGTTTGAGTAAAGGTCCGCTCACTTCTCACTAATACAATTCAAAGGAGAAGTCACTTCTCCCTTAAATTTTGGGCAAGGATGATCCCTGTATTTGGTTCTCCAAAGAAAACCGATAGTTTTTGGTAGACTTGTGAGTGGTGTGGTTTTGTTATAGTATCCTCGATTATAATGCTTCTCCTGTTCTCCTTCATACTCAAAGAATCCATGCGGTGAATGATGTCCTTTAAATCTTCACTAGAATCAATGTCTGGTCTCCTGCGTAATGACTTAAATGCACGAAGCATCTTTTCATCTTCCTGAGAGATGTACATGGGCCTTCGATTTCTGTCATCCTCACCTCCACTAGCCATGTTTAGTGAAAAATCTTCCAATATATTTACAAGGTTTTGCTATAAATAATACACTAGTAGGCCTGCGTAAAATTCCTGAAATTACATATCATTTTTCACAATTTTATGCGGAATATCAGTCAACATATTTTTCTTAACTATTTCACACCAATCACGATACATCTCATCTATATTACCAATAGATTCATGATAACTTTCTAATTTAACAATTATTCTATTTATATCATCTAAAACTGCCTGATCACTCAAAAAAATTCCTGGAACATTCTTAAAGTCAAATTTAACATATCCATTTTCATTGATTTCATATGTCCGAACATCTATATCATTCGAACGCGTAATAATGTTCCAAGAAATTATTGAGTGGTCAGGAATAATAGCAGGTGCAATATTTGCAATGTTAACAACTGAAGTTATCATATACTGAATTTATCATATCAGTAGTCAAATGTACAGTAAAAACAGTAAATTCACATAAACTTTCATGAGATATTACACAGTAATCTACAGATTCAACATTCACTTATATAGAGGTAAAATTCTGATCACAGGTGCTTCGACTATTTAACATGGTAAAATCTATGATTTTGCGGTTGGGTGCGTCATCCACAAACATTTCGGGTCATTTTATGGCTATTTTAGCATTTTTTGTGTGCATTTTATGAATTTTAGCTTTTTTTACTACCGTAATAAAAGATGAATTAAAAAAGCTCTATTACTTTTGTAAAATTTTATCTCATATTTCTGGACATTAACTATTTATCCTAGTCACCATTACTGTTACCAGAAAATCAGATTCACAGCCACTTAGTTCAGCATCTAATAGTAATACTACAAACTGTCACAACAACAAAAACTTTGCATTAACACAAAAAACGCAAGCAATCAGGAACAAAAACTCAACATGTGATGAAAAGATTGTCAAAATATTTGACTTCTTTTTTACCGACTCCAAGTCGCGCCTTTTCATTGTTGTTGTTGTTGTAATGCATTAAGGGAGATAATCAAGTGACGTCTTTGCTTAATAGCAAAAAGAAGCAAAATTACCGAAAAGACACGCACATTTTAAAAAGTCATTTGCCCATTTTCCGAATCTGAGCGATTTTCAACTGGCCAAAATCTGATTTCAAACGGCAGATTTGCTCGGCGGCCAGCTCTTATTGAGAACCCTGCCACAATGGCTATTAAAGTCACCACATATATAAATTAAACCATCCTTTTGGTACTGATATACACATGTTAACAAATGATCATAAAATGAGCCCATGTCGAAATGATGAAGAATTTTCAGGTGAAAGATAACATAACATACACATGGCAAAAGAATGTAATTCAAATATTTATGTCTAAATTTCAGCCATAATATACCTTCATGACTCTCGTACAAAAATCCTGGGTAGTAAATATAACCAGTACAAATCAATAATAATGGAAAAAGAAATCAAGTATTTTCCTGGGTAGAACCAGCACTTACAATGTATACCAATACACATTAATTTAAACAAAAAGATGTATGCATAAAAAACTTAAACAAATAATCAAGTATTTTCCTGGGTAGAACCAGTACTGACATTGTATACTACCGTAGGTTTCCACGTATAGCGCGCTCCTGTGTATAGCGCGCAGGCTGTTTTTTTAATGCAAAAATGGAGAAAAAATATTTAAAGACAATAAAACCAACAAATCGGACCGAAAATGGCCGCCATTTTTCTATTGCACAATCCAATAATCCGGGACATTGGAAAGCTTAATTAAGCATTCAAAATAGGAAGCGTCATTATGATTAGGAGCATGGGTTGCATAGCACTATACTTTTTTTACAATTTTGTAATTTTCTAGCAAAAGATTAACAGTCCACGTGCATTTCATGAAAACTTGAGAAAATAAGAATTAGTGTTCATCGTGTGATTTTTCCTCGGGGAAAGCATGGGCATTACCGGTTAATTTGAATGTGGCATGGGAGACAGGGATACAATTGTTGAGGTACACCACTGTTCAATGTTCAATATTTATACACCCAAAATGCAATTGCATATCTTCACGTTCTCATGCATATCTTCACGATCTCAAGTGTCAATTAGTTTCTCAAATATCAATAAGCGTCTTAACAAGTCGTGGCACATATTACTCAATAACATCTGCCAATTACGAAGTGCAAAATGACCCCCTTTCACACCTAACGTTACCCGCAAAAAAGACCTCGTTCGCACCTACCCTTGCCTGCTCTCCGGAATGTCGACAACAATCCCCATCGGAATTCATCAATAAAGAAGTGTAAAAACACAAACAAAGAAATGTCCGCAAGTTTATTCAAACAAATTTATTTTTGACCAAAACTTCTTCTACCGCATTCATATCTACCAGTAGCGACTTCTTGTTGTTTCGACAATGGCCCCTCAGTCTGTACGATTATAGGGTGGTAGTTTTCTGGAAAAAAACATGGCGGCCATTTTGATTATTAACGATTACCGGTATACAACATATTTTTTACCAATTTAGCAGTCAGGATAGCGTTGTATCAATGTATAGCGCGCACCAGCTTTTTAATTTGAATTTTGGAGGTAAAACACTGCGCGCTATACGTGGAAACCTACGGTAATACATATTAATTGATATATAAATAATCAAGAATATAAATTGGAAAATTAACAAATAATAAATTAATTTCCTGGGTAGAAACAGTACGTACATGGCATACTAATACATGTTAATTATAATAAAAATAATCAAACATATAAATAGAACAATTAAATAATAAAAAAGTAATTTCCTGGGTAGAACCAGTACTTACAGTTTAGCTGACACCACCAGTCAGCCAACACAGGTGACACTTACTCACGGAGCAGCACGTCCGCAAGCGATGCGAGCCTTCGCCAAGTTTCGCACCTTCTCACGCAACACAAATTGCTAATTCCTCCGCATTAGTGATACGAATACTTGAAGCCCGGTGTGGCCTCGGTGGGGGAAACATCTGCAAATGTTCCACCGAGTGAACTTCGTTCTCCTCTGAAGACACATTAACCTCAAAAAGTACGTGTACAGACTCGTCCAAGGACGAGTCTGTGTCGCTGTCCAGAGACGAGTCTGTGTCAGAGTCTGTGTTTGTGTCACAGTCTGTGTTTGTGTTAGAGTCTGTGTTTGTGTCATAGTCTCAGAGTCAGTGTTATCAACACTTTCTGAAGATGACAACACGAGGGCCCCACTGGACGATGAAGTTGAGACTTGTAGGGCTAAGCCCTCGTCCTGGACAAGTAATGGAATCAGCCGATTCACTTACTATAAGGGACTAATAAGGACCAGGAATACCCTTCAATATCTAAAACTTCATTATTTAACAAGTGAGTTTCTGCTATAGCTTAAATATCAAATTGCTTATTTACAAAACAAGAAAAACGTGTATTAAAATTATCAGAGTCTGGATTCACATTCCAACCACGGACAATCCAAAACCCGGCCTTCATCTTCCTCTGTGCTCGGTTATTTCCTCGTTCCTCACCATATAGTTGCCAGCCAGAATTTTCCTGAAATGAAGAGCCACTAGGCCTATTAAGGCCATTCCCACCCCGCCTGTCACTGAACTGATTATTAATCTGCCTGTAATTGTAGGAATCGCCTTCATTCCTAGATGTATAGTCCCCCCACCTGTCTTAACTGAGTTTACAAAAAATAAAGGCATTAAAAAACATTTCACAGTTGTTTAGTCTAATCTTAGAACATTTGTTACGGAAAAAAATGATTGGGCAAACAAAGTCTGTGTGGCCTGTAGAGTATAGAATGCACTTGTTTGTTTTCAATATCGACATAAGGCGCCATCTACTTGTCCAAAGTTCTTTTTTTTAGTACGTCTTATTTCTTTTTGGCTATTTGCACAAGATACAACACTTTCTTCTTTATAACTTTCCAGTGGCGTTTCCATATGGTCCCGCCACTGGCCTTGCTCTTCGCACTTGCAGATAATATTTCCACCATCCGAGGACATGGCCTTTTGGATTTTAAGATTATATACTCCTAGAAATATTTGTGTATTTCTTTTATCTCATCTGCAGACCACGGTACACTATTACCTGTAACAAGATAAATCAACAAATGAATGACAAATATTTTAACCGGAGTTGCAGTATGCGATGCAATTTACCAAGTTATCGAAAATAAAAAGTTATTCCTCGACCAGTGTTCAATGTTAATTGTCCTGATTACACAGTGATCATAAAAATAGTCCTAGCATATTTGTGAGTGAAGAGTTTGATAATGGTTTTATTATCCCCCGCCAGAGGCGGAGGGATATTGTTTTGGCGTTGTCCGTCCGTCCGGCTGTCCGTCCGTCCGGCACTTTTGTGTCCGGAGCCATATCTTGGAAGTTCTTTGACGGATTTCATTGAAACTTGGTATGAGTATATATATGCATAAGAGGATGATGCACGCCAAATGGCATTGTACACCATCTGTTAAAAACAGACTTATGGCCCTTTGTATCTTGAAAAAATGCTTTTTACTATAGGCACTTCAGTGTCCGGAGCCATATCTTGGAAGTGCTTTGGCGGATTTCATTTAAACTTGGTATGAGTATATATATGCATAAGAGGATGATGCACACCAAATGGCATTAATACTACACCATCTGTTAAAAACAGACTTATGGCCATTTGTATCTTGAAAAAATGCTTTTTACTATAGGCATTTTTGTGTCCGGAGCCATATCTTGGAAGCGCTTTGGCGGATTTCTTTGAAACTTGGTATGAATATAACCTTCCTTTGTCTTAGTTTTGTGTTATTGTCCTCCGTCTGTCCATCTATCATTATGTTCATCCGTCCAATTTGCACCCATCCTCAAACAAAGCATATGTTGTGGGGGATACCTTTGGCCTTTCAGGCCCTCTTGTTGTTTAACTTACTAAAGATATTATATTTGAAACAAGAGTATCTGGTATTTAAGTCTAGTTTATATAATTCAACTACTTGTTTGAAGCAATGTGTGATAGCATTATTAAGATTAATTGAACAAATTCTTTATAATGCCAAAAGTGTTATCATACAAGTTTTACAAAACCACAAACATGCAAAATTCTTACCTGTAATTTTTCTGGTTTTCATGCTTTGGATGGCATTTTCCGAAACTATAAATAAATTGCATTTGTTGTCGTTGATAATACTTATATACTTGTTGACTGTTACATTATTGATGACTAATATTCTTAAAATCCATATGAACATAATGTAATTGAAAAGAAAATCTATTTTCGCAGGATGTGTAATACATAAGAAACGTGTTATATTAAACAGATTCACGAAAACTACTTTAAAGTCATATTGCGTATGGACAAACTAGGAATTGTTTAGAGATGGAAAGCGTTATATTGCACAGAACCATGTTAATTCAGACACATTGGTCATCAAATTAACAGGTGATGAATCTTCTAAGAAGGTGGAGTGCATTGTAACCGATTTTGTTTAGATTCAGACACATTAGTAGCAACCTTAACTATGGGCAGATGATGAATCATCCAGAAATGGGGAGCGCATTATATCGAACAAAGCAATATACATTTAGACGCCCTGGAAACCACATTAAGGATGGACAGATGATGAAAAATTAAATTGATTTGGAGTTATGCTCTAGAAAAAGTTTCGGAGGGATGGAGGGACAGATGGACGGGACCTATTACTATATCCCCTCCGATTTTTTTTTCGGCGGGGATAACAAATACAAAAGTTACAAGAGTAAAATAACTGTTTATGAACATTTGAACTATGTCAAAGCATTTAAGTCATTTAATGCAGATTTGTACACAGTGCATTACAGAATTCCTTATTGAGTGATCCTGTAACAAGGAAGGATGAACATTTGACAAGGCAGCACATATCTTGAGTATATGCGATGCTTGTTTAGACATAGTAATGGTCATAACCCCTTGAAGTATGCAGACATTCTTCAATCGTTCCATGGCATGTATCACATCTATGCGAAGATTGGCGATTGTTTTTGTTTCTTCAACCTGTCGGCGATTAAAGCGCTGAAATTTCATGGATGGAATGATTAAATGTAACCCCCTTGGGGTGGTCATGTCCGATATTAAAAATCCTTTGTCCCCCATAACTGCATCTCCAGCCTTACAGAGTTCCAGCAGTCCACTTTTAAGAGTGATTTGTTTATCGCTAATTCCACCACTCCACAAATCTGAAAGAAATCACACCAGTGGGACTAATTCCAATTAAGGCCTTCCATGTCATGTGCGATTTGTAGTGTGAGTAAAGTTATGTTTTGGCAGCCAATGATTTGTGGATTTTGCGTATAAAATTCTGTAAGTCTATCATTATCCCCCGCTATAGGCGGAGGGATATTGTTTTGGCGTTGTCCATCCGTCCTTCTGTCTGTCTTTCCGTCCGTCCGGAGCCATTTCTTGGAAGTGCTTTGGCGGATTTCATTGAAACTTGGTATGAGTATATATATGGATAAGAGGAAGATGCACACCAAATGGCATTGTACACCATCTGTTAATAACGGAGTTATGGCCCATTGTATCTTGAAAAAATGCTTTTTTGTGTGTTCGGAGCCATATCTTGAAAGTGCTCTGGCTGATTTCATTGAAACTTGGTATGAGTATATATATGGTTAAGAGGATGATGCACGTCAAATGGTATTGTAAACCATCTGCTAATTATGGAGTTATGGCCCTTTGTATCTTGAAAAAATGCTTTTTTGAGTGTCAAATATAACACTTTTGTGTCCAGAAGCATATTGGCGGGGGATATCAATTCAACGAATTTGCTTGTTACTCTACAGTTTGGGTACTTCTTAAATTTATTTGGCATTTTCTCTTTTGCAGACCTGCGAGATATCCATGGTGTCATTGATGCCAATTTCACACTTAGGTACATGATCATCCTGCTTATTATGCCCCACTTCGAAGAAGAGGGGGCATATTGTTTTGCACATGTCGGTCCGTCTTGTCAGTCCATCCACCAGATGGTTTCCGGATGATAACTCAAGAACGCTTAGGCCTAGGATCATGAAACTTCATAGGTACATTGATCATGACCCCTATTGATTTTCAGGTCACTAGGTCAAAGCTCAAGGTCACTGACTTGAAATAGTAAAATGGTTTCTAGATGATAACTCAAGAATACTTAGGCCTAGGATCATGAAACTTCATAGGTACATTGATCATGACTGGCAGATGACCCTATTGATTTTCAGGTCACTAGGTCAAAGGTCAAGGTCACAGTGACAAAAAACGTATTCACACAATGGCTGACACTACAACTGACAGCCCATATGGGGGCATGCATGTTTTACAAACAGCCCTTGTTAATATTACTGCATGTTGATTTTGAAATGTGGAATCTGTACGCCAATACCTCTTCAAGCAAACCAAGTCTCAAACACATAAGAATTAACACAAATTCATCAACAGTCGAAGTGTTCTAGGTCATCCCTTGTTATCTCCATTTCCTGATCAGTTTGTTTGTTCCTCTGCATTATCGAGTTCACTAAATATTGCATGGAAAACTTCCTTGTTTGGCAATCCGGTGTAAAACACACACATGTCATAACTGACAATGTCTTCAGCAACCTTTTCCGATTTGTTGCACTAAATACCGATTTCATTTTGAATACTACAGTTATTCATATTTCTGTCAGTCAGTGTAGATGTGTCACAAGTAAATTTCTGATACAATGATATGCTGCGATTGGTCTGTGTAGCCATGTCACACATGTTCCAATCCGTTTGTATCAGCTTTGGTAGAGTCTATGTCACAATACATGTTTCCTTCTCGGAACTAGTGATAAAGTGTAGTACAGGTCAATTTGTTATCTCCCTTTTCATATAACATACATTTACTTCTTTGTGTGAATTTCGTCCTCTTGCCAGTGTTCATTCACCCATGAAAGCTAGTGCAATTGTGGTCATGTTGAATCGTTATTTAGAATTGATCTGTTGCAAGATTTTCATTGGTCATTCAAATGTACCTGTTAGTTTCATTATGAGAATGACAATATGACTTCCCATATTAACAATTTTCAATAACAAATCACTTATATATTCATTTCCGGCCATGAAACAAACATACAAGAAAAAATGTGGAAAAGTCAAATTTGGGATTGATAACACCTCAGAAAGTACATAAACACACTGACAAACAAAACTTCACAACGCATAACACCCTTAACAAATACACACATTAAAGAATGAGCATTATCATTTGAAATTGTAAATAGCTTCAGGTAAAGAATATTTAAATTTGGCATGTGTCTTCAGATACAAACACTTTCATCTGTACCTGTTGGGGTCGAAGTGCAAATTAATCACATATCAAAAACCCCTGGGATCAATTTTCAACAACCGAAAGAAATCCAATCTGCCCAACTGAAAGGTGGCGATTTAATTGAAACATTTAACTCGGATACTCCACAATGAAATATCGCACAGGGAATCAAACGATCCCCCGATTTCCGCTCAAGACACCCAGTGAAAGGAAGTGCCATCACCATCATCATTGTCCGAGTCATCACCATCATCATTGTCCGAGTCAGCGTAGGGCACCAAGGACACAGCCTTGTGGACCTTTTTTCTTTGTCGGTACAAATAATTCTCAATCTGGCGTTTGTTGGGCTGGCATGCAGCGCTAAATACAGTTCTTTTCAGTAGCGCCTGGCCTGACGTGACCTCTTACAGAGGATTACGTAAACTTCCTGGAAAATTTCGGCAGTAAAAGTCTCAATGACATTAGCAGAACTAGCCGCGCCATGAACTTAACCACAGTGAAGATAAATTACTACTTTGAAGTACTGGTTTAAGACTGTGTATACCGGAAATTATGCAACGCAAAGTTTTAAATTTAGCTCACGAAGGTCACCAGGGTCGAGTGAGAGTTTAAATGAATTTCACCATTACCATTCACAAATCTAGAAACTAGACTGTTTGACAGATATAACTATAGGGGGAATGTCTAAATCACAAAGATATGTTGATATGTACCAATATTACACATAAAATCAACATTTGTAAAGTGTTAAACCAAAAAACCTTAATTCCAAAACGATATCATAATTTTAAATAAGCTAAAAATTCTCATGAACAACTGATGTGTAATTAGATAAAGCGTATAAGCTCTAATGGAAATGTACGACTACAATAACACGTTTCATGTCACGATTAAAACAAATAATTTCTGCAAAAACTTTATAATTGTCAAACTATTACAACACTAAAAATATTTATAATTTTACTACTATTTAAAGGAAATAAAAGAAGTCAATACCACAAATTAACTACAGCATGTGGATTCTAATTTGTAATTTAACCTTAAGGCAAATGAATGAAATCTAGCGGTCACGAAAACATATTACATAACTACAGTACAGCCAACGCGGCACAAACATAATCCGCGGCTACACCACGGCCAGATTATTAGTACACGGCGGCAGAATCGTGTGTTCACGTGGCCTATCGCCATGGCACTCGGCATCGATCCGCGCAACGACGCCGAGTCTGTATTAACCTCGCGTACTTTCGCGGAGTAAATCTGCCGCATACGTACGCGGCGGATCGAGTGAAAAGATATCCACCTACATGTACATTCATGTATGTGTAGCGTAGAATTAATTACGCGCAACTGTTAATGTTTTGTTTGATTATCATTATGAAATTTGTAATCCGAAACACACTTCCGGATTTTAATGCTAACGCGACCTTTGACAAATTATAGCGTCAAATAATCAGTGCTAAAATATCCTTTGTTTCACAAAAAGCGCGCTAATTATGCAGACATGGAGAACGTCGTTTGGAAAGTTTGGGTGTATTTTGTGTTGAATAAATACATGAACATCACGTCAGGCGTAATCGCGTGTTCAGTGGGGAAAAAAACGCCCCGATTAGACGTTATTTCATCATCTCTATAAATAGTAACAAATGCCAAAATGTATTAATTTTGATACTTAAGGAAATATCGAGAATATTTGTGTATCGTAAATATATACCAGCATTTGCTTTAAAACTGGAATACACGGGATTATCGGGTAATTAGTAGCGATATTAACTGTATAATATGAACAAAATAAAACGTGTTTATATACGCATATTCAAACAATAGTTATAATAAGCTGATAATTAACAAAACAACAAATACGTCGTAACCGTCTTGATTATTGATGTGGCTTCAAACTGCTAATTTTGTCAGCTTAAATATAATAGCAAAATCAACATGCAATTAATTTATAAATCCACCATATGCTGGAGCCTTGACCACTTGTATGCGCGAAAACATAATTACGTGACCTTGTTTATGTGTGAAATACATACACTACGGACGGGAAAAAAACTTAATTGGCCAGACACATTAACGTTGCTTTCATGTATATGCTATTACAATCCGCGCACAATGAATTTATTATGATTTTAATTATTATTATAATTGTTCTTTCAAAATTTGTTAACTACATGTTACTAATAATTTTAAAAATATTTTTATGTCCCCCACTATAGTAGTGGGGGACATATTGTTTTTGCCCTGTCTGTTGGTTGGTCTGTTGGTCTGTTGGTTGGTTGGTTGGTTTGCGCCAACTTTAACATTTGCGATAACTTTTGCAATATTGAAGATAGCAACTTGATATTTGGCATGCATATGTATCTCACGGAGCTGCACATTTTGAGTGGTGAAAGGTCAAGGTCATCCTTCAAGGTCAGAGGTCAAATATATGTGGCCCAAATCGCTTATTTTATGAATACTTTTGCAATATTGAAGATAGCAACTTGATATTTGGCATGCATGTGTATCTCATGGAGCTGCACATTTTTAGTGGTGAAAGGTCAAGGTCAAGGTCATCCTTCAAGGTCAAATATATGGGTCAAAATTGCTCATGTAATGTCACTTCTGCAATATTGAAGCTAGCAATTTTATATTTGGCATGCATGTGTATCTCATGGAGCTGCACATTTTGAGTGGTGAAAGGTCAAGGTCAAGGTCATCCTTCAAGGTCAGAGGTCAAATATATGTGGCCCAAATCGCTTATTTTATGAATACTTTTGCAATATTGAAGATAGCAACTTGATATTTGGCATGCATGTGTATCTCATGGAGCTGCACATTTTGAGTGGTGAAAGGTCAAGGTCAAGGTCATCCTTCAAGGTCAAATATATGGGTCAAAATTGCTCATGTGATGTCACTTCTGCAATATTGAAGCTAGCAATTTTATATTTGAAATGCATGTGTATCTCATGGAGCTGCACATTTTGAGTGGTGAAGGGTCAAGGTCAAGGTCATCCTTCAAGGTCAAACATCATATAGGGGGACATTGTGTTTCACAAACACATCTTGTTTATTTTATGATGCGCATCGACTTGGCATCATGTCGCGGATGGCGGCATGCCTCGGCGGACAGATGCGAAGTTTCGCGGCGAAATGCGACTTGCTGCCGCATACTGACGCGGCTTCAACGACTGACGCGGCATCTACTCGTTTCACCTTGCCGCCGCGGATCGCGAAATACGTTTGTTCCGCTTTGGCTGTACTGTATTATTAACCGTGAACTGAATTTTTTTACAAAATTGAACTTCGCTACAAACGTTTCTTAAATACTTACAGAAAATTATCATGTTTAAAATTAATACAATATTTTCAAAGACTGCAATAACACCGAACTGAAATACAGGACAGGTTTGCGTACGCATTGTTTACATTTGTTACAAAAGGAACTATTTGTGTGCACAAACACACGTAATAAGTGGTGCGTCATAAATATAAAAATAAAAGAAGTTGATATAATAGACTTACTTGGTCAGTCAATCCCACATGTTTAAGGGAACAAATTTACTTTAACACATTCACAAACAAAACGCCCACAACGAACAGTTACAGAAAGTTCTAGTGACGAAATTCACTATTAAAAAGTACAAAAGTCACGTGGTGTAAACAAAACTTCACATAAACACTGAAAAACACGCGGATTTCTCTTACGAGAAAGTGCATAATTAATACACAATTTAGCTGTCCTTTCCAAAAGTACTGCGGGTCCTGCGAAATGGTCCTAGGAGCTGGACGGAAGTCAACGCGCCTCTTTGGGGTTGTCGTGCTCGTGAATCCAGCACCGCTCTGACAGCGTGGGCCTGTCCTCAACGAACGTGGTACCAACCTCGCTGCCCTCCGGAAACCTGGTCCAGCTGCCAACCTGGTCCTTCCTTCGCACGTCTGCCCCACCTTGGGCGCCACTTGTCACAGGAGGATAAAATTGTGCGGCCAGTCCTGGACTCGAACCCGGGTCACCTCGCTTACAGGGCGAGTGCTCTCCCGGCTAAGCTAACCAGACCGCCACACAACTTCTCCCCTAATGTGACCAAGTTCATACCGTGACATATGGTTCTAATCAACTTTCTGCACACCGATTTAACTCGGAAACTCCACAATGAAATATCGACCAGGGAATCATGGTGGTGAGTATCCCCGCCTGTCACGCAGGAGACCGGGGTTCGTTTCCCCGTCGGGGAGCCAAATGTAGTGGGGTAGGGGTTGGAAACAACTAACGCCCTTCAAAGGTTCGGATGTTTATGAGCCCAAAAGTATATCGGGAATTATATATATATATATATATAATATATATAATATAATACAGAAACCTACAAGTACAAACAAAATAACAGAATTACAACACGCCGCCACCTTACAAACACAAATACAATATTCCATATAAATAAGGTTCATTTGCAATGCAGACAAAATAAATAGATGCAAAAACAAATAATTTCAAACTCACCAGGTTGGTAGATAAAGTGCACACAGCAATAATGTTAAGACAAGACTAGTGCGCACAGTTATTTTTCCGCAATCTTTGCACAGAAGCATTTAAGACTGGTAGTGTGTCTTTCGACAGCCTTTGAGCAAAGGAAAGCATGGTCAGTAATTTTTACTGAATTTTACAAGGGTTTTAGAACTGACCAATGCAAATCTTGTTTATTTGATAATTCACATTTTTACTGGACAAAACAAGTATGACATCACAGTACATGGCTGGACGCACACCGGACAAGGGACTGAATCTCACAAGAGAAGCAAATTGACACATACAAGACAAGGGACATAAACCATAATACATGAGACATAGACACATACAGTTACACAGAGTGACCTATCCTACACACTCATGCATTTGAACCGACACATGCTCGTAGACAAAACTGGAGTTCAGGGAAGTGTTTTCATAGCAATCACTATCCTGCAGGCTCTCTTCGTTTTCTTGCAGGATTGCAGATGCTTCTGTTGCAACACTTTCTTCCTCAACCTTAAAATATAAATAAATACAAAAAAAATTCATGCTTTGAATTTCTAAAAGTATTCAATATTAATGTATCTTTATTTCTCCAATGTGTTGATGGTCAAATTATTCTTAGTTCATGTGTGATTTATACCAGAACTTAATGAAAACACACAATGCTTCAGGGCCCTCAATCTATCAAATCTGCCGCCGGATGCAGTCCCCCAAATGAAAAGTTTATTTTTTTTCCCCCAAAACTGATTTTTTTCCCCTTCAGAAAATGTAAAAAAAATCCAAAAAAAATCGCTGATTTGTAGTGAAAATTGACTCCAATATATCACGGTCCGTTATGGCTTTGTCCAATATAGTCCTAACAAAAAAAAAGTTTTGTTTCCGGTTACCCGACCGACCCTGTTTTTTAACCGCCAACTCAAAAGTTTTTTCTGTTATAAAATTCGCATCCGAATTTAATGTCCGAAATTTACACAATTGCGGAAAGTGTCTGAATCGTTCAGAACTGTTTTTTTTAACCAGGTTTTCCGAAGGAAAAAACTGGTTATTAGATTGGCGAATGCGGGCAGGCTGGCTGGCGGGCTGGCTGGCGGGCTGGCGGAACAAGCTTGTCCGGGCCATAACTATGTCGTTCATTGTCAGATTTTAAAATCATTTGGCACATTTATTCACCATCATTGGACGGTGTGTCGCGCGAAATAATTACGTCGATATCTCCAAGGTCAAGGTCACACTTTGAGTTCAAAGGTCAAAAATGGCCATAAATGAGCTTTTCCTGGCCATAACTATGTCATTCATTGTGAGATTTTAAAATCATTTGGCACATTTGTTCACCATCATGGGACGGTGTGTCGCACGAAAGAATCACGTCAATATCTCCAATGTCAAGGTCGCCACGACTAAAAATAGATTTAAAAAAAAAACAAACTTACAAAGGGGGTTAATTTTGTTTGTTCATTTCAAAAGTTCAGTTTGAGTTTTCTCCCTTTATCAGATTTTTTTTTTCACAATGAAAACCTAGTTTTGTGACAATTTTGTCTCTTGTTGTTAATGTTTTGTTTCATTGACATTTATTCTAATCAATATATGGTTTACTCAAAATGCAGTCTTTAGTTTTCAAAGAATATTTATTTGTACAGTAATTTACAGATACCGGTAAAGACAAAAGCTTTTTCTGTTACAAAATCCGTGTACGAATTTTATGTCCAAAATTTACGCAACTGCGGAAAGTGTCTGATTCGTTCAAAATTGTTATTTTTGTTAATGTTTTGTTTCATTTACATTTATTATAGTCAATAAATGCTTTATTCAAAATGCAGTCTTTAGTTTTCACAGAATATTTATTTGTACAATAATTTACAGATAAAGTCAATCTGGATCAAACATCTTATTAAGAACTATATCTGAAACTTGGATCTGAAAGTTAGTACTTTGTGGTCATGCATTTCACACTGCTGATACCTGAAAATAATGACATTCTCATTAAGTTAAATATTCAATTAATTGTTGTGGTAAGAAAAAAAAGCCTACCTACCGACCCACATTTAAATAAATAAGATTACTGTTATATAGATTGAGTAAAAGTCCACCTTTTTGTCCTATACCCTACCTACACTACCTAACAACCCAAACCATCAAACCAAAAAAACAGATCGGATTTGTCATCTTACTACCTACCTACTTACGATACCTACCAACCTACCATACATACCGCAAATACCGACCTACCGTACCTAGGTCCTACCCTACCTACAACATCTATATACTATACCTATCTGTTCGTAGTCACAGATGGGCCCTTAACCGTGCCTACCCTACCTACCATACCTACCCTATTACTTACCTATTCGGGGCAAGACCTTTACTTCTTTAGCCAATCTATATCTTCCCCATCTTCCCCTCTTCGGACCCCATAGTCGAAGAGGAGCTCCTCGCAGTGCTTTTACGTCGCGAATCGCCAGTAGTAAGATAATGGTAGTACCATTTAAGTCCACTGCCTTCGGCTTCACATTCCACATCTTGGCCGAATGGTTCATATGCCGCCCGTATGTCTTCATGAATTTCGCCCTGGAATGACAACTGCATTGATTAGCTGCATCTATACAAATCTTACCTTGCTTTAAAAATAGCATGTAATTGGTGGCCAAAGAGTCCGTGCTCCTCATCCGTTTCTCTTCCTCCTCCGACGAAATCGTTTGGCCATGATAATCACACACTACCTGTCCTTTCTTGATGAACGAGTTGGCGAAGACACCTTGCCCATTGTTGGCAGTGCTGCGGAGACAAACGTAAGGCCAGCTCTGTTCTTTGATGAGGGCCCTCAGCGTATCGCCTTCCAGATTCAGGGACGAGCTCTGGTAGGTTTATTTCATGGAACGAAACTTGGACTGCAGTAAGCTTTCCTTTATTTTGACAGCATACTTGTTCCTCACCAAGTCTTTGGCCGTCAATGTGGGTGCAATCAGGTCCAATCGTTCACCAAAAGACGAATGACCATTTGGTCCCCCAGAGCGTTGTCCTGCATGGTCCGGAGGGAGCGCTGTATGGTTGTCGCATCGTCTGTGCTCATCTTCCGTCCAGCAGCCTTCTCCATGTCTATCAATTGGGTAGGGGTGGGAAGGGTCACGTCGGCGATATCCCCGGCCAATTTCTCTTTCAGCTGGTCCATAATAGGCTTCACCTTTAGGTTCTTTGGTGTCTTCGGTGATCTTGGAAAGACGGTTTTCGGTGGCGTGGCCGTGGACGATGGTACCTCCTGTTCAGCGGCAGGCGTCACATCGACTGATGTTGTCGCCACCGCTCGAGGTACGCTATGGGCAACCGCTACGTCCATGGTTACTGACACGCGTTTGCCTTTGCCGTCCACCCCTTGATCCTCCTCGATCGCCTCCAAAACAGCAAGAGCGTCAATCAAAGCTTTCGCAAACCCGTGTTTGTAGTGGCTTCTTGCTACCTCCGCCGAATGGCACAGGTAGTCGGCGACCTACTTCCTGTGGGCTTCAGGCCTTCCTTCAACCCACGTCTCCCACGAGCACAGAGCCGTTGATGAGGTGATTTTTGGAACCTTGTACTGCTTCTGCAGTTTTTCGATCCCGTCGCTGACCTTACGGAAATGGCGCCCGTCGCTCTGCGTGGAGAAGTACGGGTGTGTCGGATTCTTCAGACGGAAGATGATGGTGCGCACGTACCTGAAATATAAATCAAAATTATCAGTCCAGTAGGGATTAAGGGCAATGTGGCAGTCCTGCGTGATGTTCGTCTTATGATTTGCAACATGTACTACAATGTGTGGTTCGCCACGGTCAGATAATGTCCGCTCGCCATTATATGCCGCCTGAAACTCACTGCCTTACATATTTTCGGCTGTGCCGACACGTATACCCTTGCCCAGACACAGATAGGCCGTGATATATCTGTTGATGAAGGCTATCCTTGTCTTTGTAAGAATCGGTCCGGAGTCGTCCTTTTTCTTTCTGAGTTCAACCATCGCTTTATCCAAGTCTGCTTTTGCAACTGCAAGGACTGGCTTCACTTCGGTTGGTGTAGGTGGCATCGGCTTAGAGTTCATCTGTCTTTTGTGTAGCTCAAACACACCTGAATCGAGACCAGAACGCATGTTAGAAATATGCACTTGGAGACAAGTAAGCCTGTTATACTCACGTTGATCATTATTTACCAACAGTAGGTCCATGTCAATGTTAACGTACTTCATGAATTGCATGAAGTTCTTCATGTAATTTAACACGGGTTTGAGATTGACATCCATATCTTCAAACCATGCAAGTACCGCTTCGTAACCGCTCAACGACAGGTAAGTGGTTTTAAAATCTTGCGTTGTGATGCCCTGTAACCCCATCATCTTCCACGTCATCCTCCTCATGTCGGCCAGGCTGTTGTTGATCGCTGCTTCTTACGTATGTGCTTTCCATTGGTGCGAGCGGAAGTTCTGGAATGATATACAAAATTGGGTCATATCTAAATGATAGGTATACAAGCGAGAACACGAGCATTTCATACCGCGTATGACACCGATGTCTACCTACCCTGAATATAGGCCGGTCGATAAACGGCTGGGGAACATCGTAGAACCCTTTTCCTTTAACCTTCTCCTTAGGTCTGCGGTCGGCAGTCACCCGTTTGCGGACAGGACGCGAGTGCCTCCAACGTTGGCGGAAGTCGAAGGCTGGCAGAGTTTGGCGACAGCTGTAGCGGCGTGTTCTCTGTCACCAGCAGGAGAAATACCGGAGTCCGACTCTGCCTCAGACTCACTTGAATAGTTGACACAGATTCAAGATATGAATAGAAGTACATCTAAATAGATAAATTATGTAGGAATTCAGTTACAACATGGACTCTCTGTAGTGCTATTTACATTATATTAACATAACATTACAAACATTTATATTTCATCACATATTACATCACCCGTCTCAACAGCAGGTGACACTTACTGAAAACAATTTGGCACATTTTGGGCGTTGGGTGTTATTTTTTGTTTCAATTGTATTGTCAGTGCACTATGTTACCGCTACGTTACGTTTGTATCGGAAAATAACCCAGAATGTACTAATAATATATGGTTTCATACCTTTTTGTCCTATAGACAGTAAGATATATAACATATATAGAAATATATGTTTATAACAATTAAACACAGTTTGTTTGTTTTTTTTATAAAAATTCCCCCATTTATTAAAAATTCCCCCTCCTAAGGGCTGCAGATCCCTTCCCCCAAAGTAGTGTGAGGGCGCTGACGCTTACAGTGCAGTGGAAAATAAAAATAAATAAATTGTGTTATCCTAGTTTTCAATCTAAACACTTGCAAAAGCATGTTTCAGTAATGATAGAACAAACTGCTCTGCAGAGGGTTGCCCGGTAAGGTCATCTGAAACAACTGACTTAAAATCTTGTACTGCCTCTGGAAACTCCACGAGGTCCAGCAGATACCCAGAGATTGTTCTTCCCAATGCTAAAGACAATAAATCAGGTGCCATGGTCTTATGCTTTTCTCTTAACCGAACAATTACCCCTGCAGCCTTTGGTCCCACCCCCGGCAATTCACTCAACTCTGCCTCCAATGCAGTAGAGATATGGACAACCAGTTTTATTTAGTTTAGGAAATTAATGAAACAAGTACAGGTGTGTTGTAACTGTCCTTTAAACTATACAGAATTTACTTGTGTATCTATTGTACTCTTATTTTCAAACCAGAAATTACCTAAATAGTCTAAAAAATGTTTTTTAACCAAATTATTAGGAATTATGTTGTCAACAAATATTCACTTAATTTATTGCAACAATAGCCCACCCTACTATACCTACCAACCAAACTGGTTAGAAGTATGAGAAGCAGCCAAGTTTCAGTAATACACCGATTTGAATTAAATTGCTAACAATTGTTCACTTCATTAATTGCAACAATAGCCCACCCTACTCTACGTACCAACCAAACTGGTTAAAAGTATGAGAACAGCCAAGATCCAAGACCCTTCCTCGGTCTTTGCACTGCAGTTAAGTCCCTGGTTGCCAACTGCAACATCTCCGTGCGCCCCCGCAAATTACGATGGCTAGAAGTCCTTGTGCGCAAACTGCGCCGTACCCCTGTGCACAATTGCAAACTGCGGAAGTCCTAGTCCACCTGAATAGAACGTGTGCACATAAACTTGTGACGTCACCTTAATAATTGTTACTTCCAAGAAAGACCCTTCTAAAACAAATAATTCTGCCAAACTGGCTCAAATTTGTTTAAAACTATTCCTTGCTGATCAATCTGCAAATGGCTATTAAGGGAGAAAGACGATGTGCCCTTCCGTTTCACTTCTAGCTTGTTGTCGCAGGCTCGTGTAGCCGGGTTTACTCGCCAATGATGGATTCACATGGTTAGGCTATCCATTCGAGATTTGTATAATAAGATACCGGTGGGTCTTATTTATGGTAACGCAGTGTGTCCCATTTTGTTGCTGGGTTTAGGAACTTCCTGTGTGAAGGACCGGAGTTTTTCCTTTACACTGGCGGGTCTTCCTGCCTATGTGTAGGTCTTCTACATATGTGGTGGTTCTGAAAAGGACCGTTGGGGTGCCGTGGTGGGATATGAGACCTTTGGCTTTTGGTCTCATAATTTCTTGCGGAGGCTGGACTTCCTCCCATCAGAAATATACTTTATGGCCATGACTTCTCGTTGTCATATGTTCCCTCGTAGTACACCTAGCCCTCCATGAAGAGTCTTAAAGTGTTGATCGTTCCCTTTAACGCTAATCGACACAGGTGGGCTTCGAAGCCTTTATCTTTGATGTTTAGTAACTCTAGTGTATGGCTATTGTGTCTGTGCCATCCTCCTAGTGCTCCTATGGCCAGGCCTTTAATTTCCACTTTGTCGACTTTGTACAGGGTTTGGATGGTGGGGATCAGAGGTTTATATTTGTTTACTTTTTGTTGATTTGCTTTTTGGATTCCTTCGTTTGATTCATTTACGATCGTCGGGTCTATTAGGACGGCGATTTTATCCTTTACGAGGATAAGGTCCGATATTTGCTTTTGTGTGACCCCTTGTGATTCGACTGCGATTCTTGGCTCATAATTGACAAACGCACCTTATTAGTTTTGAAATTTGAGATTTCAATAGCACGTGGTTGACAAACTGGCAAAAGCAAAATGTTGTTATTTACCCCAAATCCCGCTGATTTTCCAGAATTTACCTTGTTGCCAATGTTGTATTATTTGTACTTTCCAAGTAAAACTCAACGCTTGCTAAAATATACCACGATTTATTAATAAATATCACAAAACTAATTTCACTGAATGTTCGTTTAACAGTCTGTATAGCTCTGGGCGTCTCCTCATTGCGCATGCGCCAACGAGCTTCCGACAGGTCAGCCACAACTCTCCAGGTCAGCCACAACAGTCCTCTCATTGTACAATTATAGAAACTATTTCTTACAACATGTTTATGCGTTACCAACTGCCTCTTTGCAACCAAAGCTTGAGATGCCTCATCTTCTGTGTCTGAACTCGAATCCAGGAAGCGTGGGTTTGGCCTAAAATCTAAGTAACCTTATCATCATGTTATTTCATGTTCAAATGTTGTTTTTGTGTTTATCATTATACAGTGGAGACCCTCTAAACCGGACAACCCCGGGACCGAGAGGAAATTCCGGTTTAGAGAGGATTCCGTTTAGAGGGGACATTGACTATCTAACTTTCAGTAAGTCACCCGGGTGTACTTTGTCCAGGGTTTTCCATGGAAATCCATGGAAAATATGAGGCTGGAGTATTCGGACTAAGTTTCCAGCCTTTTCCAGCGTCAATATTTAAAAAAAAGGGTGGAAAATTGTCCATGGTATGTGGAAATAGCCTGGAATAGTTTCCATGGTTTTCCAGGCTCCCTGGAATAATTACCATGGAACAATTTCCAGGGTTTTCCAGCCAGCATGGAATAAATACCGTCCGAATACTCCATGTAATCTCGAAAACCATGGAAAACCATGGATTTATTTCCAGGGTTTTCCAGATTACATGGAGTATTCGGACGGTATTTTTTCCATGCTGGCTGGAAAACCCTGGAAAATGTTCCAGGGTTTTTCCATGTTCAATATTCCATGGATGCCTGGTATAACATGGAAAATTGTCCAGCGTTTACCATGGTCACTGAATAGAAAAAGAAATTTCTGGTCTAAAAACAATATTCATGTATTAAATGAATACAATACTCACAGCTTAAGTAAATCATAATTAAAGGTTAGATTAAAACAAAACAAAAAATCAACATAATGCCTTAGTTTCTTCGATGTATTATTTTGTTCACAATTCATCAAAATATAACATCAGATTACAAATTGTGTTACATTTATTTAACAAATTATTCAGATCAAACAAGTGTTGTTTAATACATGCTTACAAAGCCTCTAGGTCCATAATCATAAATCAGGCCCTTACATAACAGAACAAGCGCTCCTTTAAAAGTTAAAAAGTATAATGCAACCTTCACAACATGTATTCAAAGTAACAAAATACAAGCAAGTCAAGTAATATACAGTAACAATTCACGAACCCTGTACAAACGATATACAAGAAACAAAATGAAAAATTTAAGTTATTTTTAGCTGCTTCATGTATGTCACAATATATGTAGCTGAACATGAGCACAAGGATAATATTTTTATGTCCCCCACTATAGTAGTGGGGGACATATTGTTTTTGCCCTGTCTGTTGGTTAGTCTGTTGGTTGGTTGGTCTGTTGGTTGGTTGGTTGGTTTGCACCAACTTTAACATTTTGCAATAACTTTTGCTATATTGAAGATAGCAACTTGATATTTGGCATGCATGTGTATCTCATGGAGCTGCACATTTTGAGTGGTGAAAGGTCAGGGTCATCCTTCAAGGTCAGAGGTCAAATATATGTGGCCAAAATCGCTCATTTTATGAATACTTTTGCAATATTGAAGATAGCAACTTGATATTTGGCATGCATGTGTATCTCATGGAGCTGCACATTTTGAGTGGTGAAAGGTCAAGGTCATACTTCAAGGTCAGAGGTCAAATATATGTGGCCCAAATCGCTTATTTTATGAATACTTTTGCAATATTAAAGATAGCAACTTGATATTTGGCATGCATGTGTAACTTATAGAGCTGCACATTTTGAGTGGTGAAAGGTCAAGGTCATCCTTCAAGGTCAGAGGTCAAATATATGTGGCCCAAATCGCTTATTTTATGAAAACTTTTGCAATATTGAAGATAGCAACTTGATATTTGGCATGCATGTGTAACTTATGGAGCTGCACATTTTGAGTGGTGAAAGGTCAAGGTCAAGGTCATCCTTCCAAGTCAAATATATGGGTCAAAATTGCTCATGTAATGCAACTTCTGCAATATTGAAGCTAGCAATTTTATATTTGACATGCATGTGTATCTCATGGAGCTGCACATTTTGAGTGGTGAAGGGTCAAGGTCAAGGTCATCCTTCAAGGTCAAACGTCATATAGGGGGACATTGTGTTTCACAAACACATCTTGTTCTCAGCTACTTTCACTTTAATGCAATTTAGGTGCTTAATTTCATTAAAATACTTTTATATAATTTTATTGTTCAAAGAAATTCAGAACATAATAGATGTACATGTATTACTTTCCAAGTGACAATTTAAAATATAATTGCAAATCTAAAACTTGTGTAGGCAGCTTAGTAAATTATAAGTACCCAGGTGGGATAAAATTACAGTTTTTAAAAACTTTTTTGTTAATTAGCTGGGCTTCAGTAGGTCGTGGATCTTTTATAGAACTTGTACTGCTGTTATACTGTAGGGCTCCTGCATGATCTCTGAAAGAAAAACAAAGCAAACAATATTACAAGAAAGTCATAAGTTTTTTACATTCATCTGTAAAAGTAAATGTGCAGTAATCATATGATTGAATATCTATACTTTAATGCTCATTCATATTTTTATCTATTTTAGATATTTCATATCACTGCTCAATTCTGTACATCTGGCTTTTTTGTATTCGAGCGAACATTTACGATCCTAAGTAGTTTGCAAGCGGGCTTTAATCTACTTGCAAACAGGAAAACTGAGACTTTAAAGTGAATAAATTGGTGATTTAACTTATATTTTTATAATGACTCTCTTTTATTTTGAAATTTATATTGTTGTTTTCTTAAATGCCCCAAAACGGGGTACACTAGCATGTTTCTGGAAACTCAAACATATATAGGAATTTTATATTCAGATATTGCTATATGAAAGTTATGCTAATTTGCTAATTCATATAAAAATAACCTGTAATTGAAACTAGACCAAAATATTGGATACCAAAAAGACAAAATACTTTCAGGTGGTTAACACTAAATTTCTTATATGAGCCCGGGGCATAACAATATTTACCATGAATTTGTGGCCATGTTAGTCCTCTTGGTAAATGCGCCAAAAGAGCCGCTTTGCTGTCTTGGGTTATTTCCCTGCCAAACTCTGCAGTATCTTCCATCAACTGGTCAGCTACAGTTAAAGCACATAATGAAAATGCATATAGAAAAGAATTCAAGTATTGTTTTAAATATTTAGTAAAATGGTCTTTTAATAATAACTTACAATGAAGTTAATACATCACAAAGCATAGCATAACAAAATTTGTTGGTATGATTAGTACAAATTTATTATTGCTATAATTAGAAAGATGTGTAATTCTATTGGTATGAAAATGCACAGTGAAACCTAAAAAACAATGCTATTGGTTTAATTAATTTATTTATAAACATTAACAGCATTAATGAGCATTGAGTTCTTATCATGCACAGCACATAACTCCCTTAGCCTCAGTTCCCTAGCCATGCATTATAAACTTCCAATACTACATTCAAGCTTATTAATATCTCCACATAGGACTTCCTTTATCAAGCTGCAAACTGCACTTAGTGAAAATGTGTGTGACAGCTGCTTTTAAACTTCTATATTTGCCATACTTTTACCTAAAATGTCACATAAAAAAGGTCTACAATGATGACATAAGAAGAATAAATTTAAAGGAATATTTAAAAATAATGAAAAGCACAAACCTTCAGTTGTTGTTCTATTCCTAGACAGACTTCTGAAACACTTGTATGCATCACTTTTTAACAACATTTCATGTCACTTTCCAAATGATATCCATACATTATTATTTTAAGAAATTCTTGTTAATGGAAAAACTCATTAACTCTACTGTTTGTGAAATTACATTAACTTCATTTTAACAACAAGTTTAACCTGCATTTTTTCTTCAATACGCCTTCTCCAGAATTTCAATCTAACAGGTAAACTTTCTGTATTTGAACTCAGCCAATCAGAAAAGGCTGTGATATTTTATAACCAATAGATTAGCCGCAGACACATCTGACTCACACACAGGCTTTTCAGATAGTTTGTTAATTGCAAACCTGGACTGTAGTTAAATATTGAGTGTGTATACACCTTGAACAGGGTTAAGGAATTTAAACTTGTAGACATTGCTTTGAAAGTTACTACTATTACTTCTACTACTAGTACTTCTACTACTACTACTACTTCTGCAAAACTACTACTACTATTACAACAGCCACAACAACAACAACAACTACCTACTACTACTACTACTACTACTACTACTGCTACTACTACTACTACTGCTACTTCTACTACTTCTACTACTACTACTACTACATCTACTACTACTACTACTACTACTACTACTACTACTACTACTACTACTGCTGCTACTACTGCTTCTACTACTACTACTACTACTACTACTACTTCAACTACTACTACTGCTTCAACTACTACTACTACTGCTACTGATGCTGCTACTGCTGCTACTACTCCTGCTGCTGCTGCTGCTGCTACTACTACTACTGCTACTGCTGCTGCTGCTACTATTACAACTCCTGCTGCAGCAACTACTACTACTACTGCTGCTGCTGCTGTTACTACTACTACTACTTCTACCACTACTACTGCTGCTACTTCTACTTCTACTTCTACTACTACTACTACTACTACTACTACTACTACTACTACTACTACTAGTACTTCAACTACTACTGCTACTACTACTGATGCTGCTGATGCTGCTACTGCTACTACTGCTGCTGCTGCTACTTCTACTACTACTACTGCTGCTGCTGCTAATGCTACTTCCTTAACTACTACTACTACTGCTGCTACTAGTATTGTTATTATTATTTATACTACTATTGCTATCATTACTGCTACTATTCCTGTAAATGCTAAAACAACAACACAATAGTAACTGCTACTGTCACTTAAATTTGCACCAATAGTATAATTATCAGTAGTTTAACTGCTTGTACAACTTATACAACAACCACTTTTACTTCTACTCCTACAACATATTCTACTGCCAGCACCAGCATTACTACTTCTACTACTACTACTACTACTACTACTATAACTACTACTATTTCTGCCCAAACTATGCACATTGTTTTATGTTTTATTCATATGTTGTGTAAATTGTTGAACTTTGATTTACTTTGAATAAAATGTGTTGCATTTTTATAAGTTATTTTCTCCTCTTATAAAGTCTAAGTTTTTTCCAGGGTTAGCTGAAAATGTTAGAGTCTTTTCCATGCTTAAAAAATTCTATGTTCCACTTTCCATGCCATCTGGAGATATTTTCCAGGGTTATCCAGCCTAAATCCAGCGTTTTCCATTCCTTTTCCATGCTTTTTCATCCAAGGCTGGAAAATGCTTGGAAAAAAAGTCCACGTTTCATGGACATTTCTAGAAAAAAAACCTGGAAAACCCTGGAAACTGTTTCAAATTCCAGGGATTACCATGGAATTCCATGTTATACCATGGATTTCCAGCCTAAGTTCCATGATTACCCTGGACAATGTACACCCGGGCAATTACATAGCCTGATGTGGAAAAAACACTTTCAGCAAATTTTAATAGTTAAGTTACATACATGTATATCAGCAATATCAGTCACAACATAAATCAAACAGTGCACTCTGAATAACAAACTATTTTATACATGTATGCATTTGTTAGGTGAATTTATTTTTTTCGCATGATATCCCTGATTGTCTATTTTCCTACCCCATATTTCTCTGACAGTATCTTGAGTGTAGGTTTAGGGAACATCTCTGACTCTTTTATCAATTTGATTTTGTCTTGTAGAGATAATTCCACGGGCATGTGCTTAGAAGGAGGTTCGGACATTTTTAGTCTTAGTTATCTTAATTACCAATTTGAAAATATAAATGAATATCTTAATGCAACTGCTTCAATAACTGCGAAATCCCCATTTTATATGACACTTAATTAGCAATTGTAATAAACAATACAAAATTAAATAGCATTAAGATAATTTAAAGCACTGCTTCCTACATAAAAAACAAACCACACTAAAGAACTCTATGTTTGTTTTCAGTAATTATAATCAGTATTATCACCTCTATTGATCGATATGTACAACACAGGACAAGTATCTTTAAATTGTTTTGTGATTTTTACATTTTGCTATTTATTCGACCACCTTTATTAATTTCATGCTTCTTTAATCCGCTATTCACAACTTTTTTGACACTAGGTCTAAGGTGCAATAAACCGGCCTTGAGCTGTTTAGAGAGGTATAATTACGTATGGAATGACCCAATTTTGATCTAAAGAATGACCGGTATTCGGAATTGAGGGGATTCCGGTCTTGAGGAGATATTTTACGCATGGTTTTATAGGTGAAAAAATTGGACCGGACAATTTGGCCGGTTTAGAGAGGATTCTGGTATAGAGAGGATCCGGTTTAGAGGGTTTCCACTGTAATTAATTATGTTTAAGAGCAGATTTTGAAATTATTTTTTGAAAGGATTTTTATTGCAATAGGGGTTTCATTGTTGCTATCATGAACACATATTGCAGTTTGTATTTGGAACAGCCAGTGTTTATGTAGCAATATTATTTGAAACTTTTTAGACATTTCTAGGATAGCATGTGTGGATGCCTTCACATCTTTACAGTTAAAGGAGCCCACCCTCAATAACATGTGGTCTTTGTTTGTTAAAATTTCAGTTTGTTTGAGGTTGTTCGCTGAATATTTTGGGATCTAGAAGTAGCAGTATCGATCACATGCTGTCCCACATACGATTTACTGTTGTCATGAGCTTGAGCTCTTTCTACCATCGGTACACATCCTAATGGAGTATCGTTTGGATTATTTAATTAATTTCTTTTACACGTACTGAAAGATTAAATGCCTCAATACTATAATGATAGGTTAAAAACATGATAACATACACACATGTATATGATTAACAGTGATAACATTGGAAATATAACTGATTCCGTA
Organism: Dreissena polymorpha; assembly: GCF_020536995.1. Classification (NCBI taxonomy): domain Eukaryota; kingdom Metazoa; phylum Mollusca; class Bivalvia; order Myida; family Dreissenidae; genus Dreissena; species Dreissena polymorpha. The sequence continues at coordinate 2,729,078 of NC_068362.1, forward strand.
TAATTGATTACTCCGGATAATTGAATAATCGGATGTGACAAATGGGCTATTGAATTAATCAGAATCTACTGTATAATGAAACTCTACTTGACAACATAATTATACACAAATGATTTATATAATTTCCTCTTGCTTGGGTATCAGTATTACTTCGGTACCAAATCATGAATAAGGGGAAAACAAACAAAGCCATAATCTAATGGCAGAAGCACACATTTACAAATAATGTCAGTTAGTAAATGTTTTACACAAATTACCCTGCAGTTCTTTAACATGTTTTATTCGTAAGTCTGAAGAATGTAGTGGTATACTGAAAAAATGCGTTGAATAAGTGAACAATTCATAAACAGCATATTTTTCATTTGTTTCTTTGGTAAAAATATTTCTAATAATGCCAACATTGTCATTATTAAGCATTAATAAGCATACAATTATTACCCTTAAAAATAGAAAAAAACTATCTTAGGAAAATGGATTTCTTTGAATTGCATACTTTGAAAATTGTTATACATTTGCAGTAGTGGTCCATGGTTATGCTTTTAAAAAACAAAAGCCGTCTTGGAATTTAGACGGACTTTTGAATTCAGGATCAAACTTATTTCCTTTACATTCAGCTATTCTGCAAATGACCTGTTGCAAAGGCAGCATAGGTTTTCTAACAAGGCCTTTTAGTTTCCCTAAAAAGCTTTCAAAAGCAAAAGCAGAAAATATTTCAAGTGAACCAAAGCTCTGCAAATCTAAAGGCAAGTGAGCAAACCATGCATGAACATTAACCCTTTGCATGCTGGGTAATTTGTCTTCTGCTAAAATGTCGTCTGCTGAATTTCAAAAATTAGCATTTTCTTCGATTTTTTTCAAAGAATACTATCAGAATAGCAAACAGTTTGGATCCTGATGAGACGCCACGTTTTGTGGCGTCTCATCTGGATCCAAACTGTTTGCAAAGGCCTCAAAAATTCGGTTCCCGCATTGTAAGGGTTAAAAACAACCATATCTCTGCTATAAAGCTCATCGAACTGTTGCACAAACTTAACTAAAAGTTATTGCGTATAAACTCTGTACGCATGGCAAAATAAACTGCTGGACAAATAGAATATGCTCACAAACAATAACATAAAATGTTTGTTCAATGGAGGAGGCAGATGTTTACAGCAAGAATTGGCGAAACTCTGTTGCTTTCCATCTCTCAATATAAGCCAGCGTACATGACTTCCTATTAAATTCTCTTGGCAAATGTCCTGACAAATCAAACGAGCTTTCTGATATCTGTTTTATTGCACTTGCCCCTATATGACAACCCCTGTTGAGTGGCCCCTTCATCCAAAGCAATATCAACAACGCCTAGATATACCAAATGCATAGCATCTATGGGAAACTGAGAACCATACCAATTGGTAAACAGTGAAATGGTGACTGGCCAGTATGATGCATTGTATCTTGCATTTCATCAAATGCTATATCTGTTCTAAGTAGACAGTTTGTGTCCGGATTTGTCATTTTCCCGTTCCACACACCATGTTGTACACATTTGTCACATCCGCGATAGCCACTGTGACCTTTAATTTGCTTAATAAAAGCTTTAGCTGGAGCGTCGCAAATCACACAAGAAAGAGAAAAAACAGCTCTGATCTCAGAATCATCGCACAATTTTACACCATTTTGAAACAGGCCTTCCAACTCCTTGACAAAATGTTCAAGGTAAGGGTAATACAATGCAATTACCTGTGTGTAGTCTTCACTTGTTTTTCTGGCCATCACTGCAAAAAGCAACGGAAGCTGCTTCATTTCGTCACCGCACCTTACCTTACGAACGAATGAATAGAAAGCAACTGGTAAAACAGTTGTCTGACGACCTTAAACATCCCGTCAATGTACCATGTCGTTGCTTTCTTCAACAATTGCAGTTGCTGGTCAGTGGCGAATATAAGGAGTCATCTTTCGCTGTTGCTGACCTCGGCCCGGAAAAAAGACGACGAGATATTCGCCATGTCGAGCTAAAATGAAACATGTGCACAAATATATCATTAAAAAGTGTTGCATATAACATGACTGTACTGTTAATTACATACACCTGGCGGCGATACGGATTAACATCGGCTAGACATCAGGCCATTTTATAGATATACTGTTTTTGCTACGGATATCTATCAGATATTAGTGTGCTGGCTAGAATGACTCGCATTCACCATACAAGCATTCTTTTTTTAACCCTTTCACACACTACTTTGCTGATAAAGGTGTTCCTTTCATAAGAATAAAAAAACATTTAAGATTTATTACAGGTTTTACACTTGCATGTGTGCCATTCACTTATTCGACAAAAAAGTACATAAAATGGGTGCATTCTACAAAATGATGTGTAACTTATATGGTTTATCCTTCGGCAGATTTTCATGTTTAATAATTTCAAATTCTTCAGTAAGACTCTTTATTGCTTTCTTTTCTATTTTAGCGTTTTAGTTTGTTGTTTCCCAGCTTTGATTCTTGTGTTATCATTTATTTTTTAAAAAGCATGCACTTTCTCTTTTTGTTAATGTCTGGAATTATGGTATGTTCTATTTCGGACTATTGAATCCTACTTTTCTGTATGTTTCTGTTTTCAGATGATATTTCTTAAAAGCTTGATTTCAAAGGAATTTAATAAAATCTGCGTTCTCATTTTTCGGCGTAGCTGTGTTACCCAGCTTTTCACCATAGCTAACTAACCTTAGTAAGCATCCAATGATATTTGAATAAAATGTCCTGTCTGTAAGCAGAGAAACTGTTTGTAATAGAAAATGTACAATCTACAACATTTCTAACATTTACATTAATAGTTTATACAATTGAATTTTTTTTTCTGAAGTATAGGGTATGTAAAGGGATACGACAGTGCCTTTTGCGGGGTACGGACATTAGCCCTCTAGGACGTTAGCCCCTAGGACATTAGCCTCTAGGACGTTAGCCCCTAGGACATTAGCCCTTTCAAAAAAGTGCATGCTAGGACATTAGACCCCAGGTGTTTTAAAACGCTCATAACTTTTTTAAGTACCTGGTAAATATTTTTAATTTCATATGTAAATACTTACAATTATTAAAGTCTCTATAACGCTCAAAATCAACAAAAATTTTGTTAAGTATTTCGTAAAATAAAGTTAACACCTTAACAATCAGTGTTCCTTTTAGCAATAGCCAGAATTTCAACGCAAGATGTGGTATGATTACATAGATTTTTGTAGATACAAAATGCTTGTTTTTATTTATTTGTGGCCACAATTTATTCCCGCGAATATATCTTTTCATACGACACACAAACACTATGTTAGTGTTCATGTGTCGTATGAATAGATATGCAAAACAATAATAAAAACGAGCATTTTGTATCTACAAACATCTATTTACCAGACCACATCTGGCATTGAGATTTCGGCAATTGCCATAAGGAACACTGATTTTTAATTGGTTAAGTTTATTTTACGAACAATTGTACGACATTTTGTTGATTTTGAGCAGTAATGTTACTTTAATATGTTGAAGTCTAATATATATTTTGTTTCAATATACAGCTTGTACCACACACGTAAATTTGAGTTTTTTTTTAAATTTCTTTACTATTTTTAGCTCACCTGGTTGTGCTCATGGTGAGCTTTTGTGATCGCCTTTTGTCCGTCGTGCGTTGTCCGTTGTGCGACGTCAACATTTGCCTTGTTCACTCTGACTAGAGGCCACATTTATTTCCAATCTTCATGAAATTTGGTCAGAAGATTGGTCTCAATGATATCTTGGATGAGTTCGAAAATGGTTACGTTTGCTTGAAAAACATGGCTGCCAAGGGGCGGGGCATTTTTCTTTATATGGCTATATATGGCTATAGCAAAATCTTGTTAACACTCTAGAGGCCACATTTATCGTCCGATCCTCATTAAACTAGGTCAGAAGATTCATCCCAATGATATCTTGGAGGAGTTCGAAAATGATGTCGGTTGGTTGAAAAACATGGCCGCCAGGGGGCGGGGCATTTTTCCTTATATGGCTATAGTAAAACCTTGTTAACACTCAATACAGGCCACATTTATTTTCCGATCTTCATGAAACTTGCTAAGATGATTTGTCCCAATGATATCTTGGATGAGTTCTAAAATGGTAACCTTGACTTGAAAAACATGGCTGCCAAGGGGCGGGGCATTTTTCCTTATATGGCTATTAGAGCTGCAACGATTCGGTCCGATGCATCGAAAATCGGTTCGAAATGCGTCGATTCGATTACGAAACCAAACCTACCAAATTCGATTCGATTCTTTAACATATAAACATATATATACATAGATACGTAAAGCTCGCTGTATTCTGACTATTTGATACGGGAAGGTGTAGGTTTTATCTTTACCTGTAATTACGACGCGCGCGATTGGCTGCTTATTACTTTAGTCATCCAATCAGTAAGCGCATTACAGTCTACTTTCGGAAAAAGCGTCAAAATGGCTGAACAAATTGTGGTCGACAAAATGAAATTATCAGATGCGCCTAAGAAGCTAAAATCAAAAGTGTGGCAGTATTTTGGGTTTCTGTATGGTAGCCCTCCCGATAAAGCAAAGTGTAAACTGTGCTTCACGGATGCAAACATAACGTTGATTTAGCAAGACTATAAGAGGTAGCACAAGTGCAACTACTGAAGTCGCCAGCCAGAAAAGTAGTTATGTTTCTGTTGGGAATTTGTTAAGTTTATTAGAGAATGTGCTTTGTCCTACAGGTAACAGGTGATGCTGTCACGGCTAAATGGTAGACATGCTTGTAGCGGTTTTGGATATAAGTATAATAGTGATAGTACTATCACTCCACTGATTCCAGATGTTCTTATAATTATTTATTTAATTTTATATTATTGTGTATACAACACAATCTTCTAGTCAGAAGTTTTTCGGCGTAAGCTGTATTAAGCCAGCTTTTCACCCTGACTTGACCTTTGTATGTGTCCAATAATACTCAAATAAAATTTCCCGCGGCTAGGTACGAATGAATACACTTCATTTATTCCATTGGCTGATTTGAGTATAACACCAGAACATTGGAAACATATCCGCGTCTTTGTAACACTGTTTTACTGCATGAAACAATTTTATCTCTAATGAAAAGGCTCAATAGATAGAACAGTTTTACAATCAATTTTCGACATAAATACAGTTTGTGCGTTCACCTTTTATTTTCAGAGAATTAACAGCGCAAAAGCGTTTATACTTAAGGCTATGTTGTCATATTTAGTACTTACTTGCATTGCATTTAAACCGGCGAGGTTTCGGGTCATTACGCGGCCATTTGTGAAAGTCAGAGTTTATATACAGTTCATCACCGGAGTTCGCAGAAGGGGTTGCGATCATTGTGTTACACTGGTCTTACTGACAATAACGTAGTGACTGTAATGCATTGCATTCCAATCCGCAAGGTATCAAGGTCAGTTTGCGGTCAGTTGCAGAAATCTTTATATAAACGCCGTCTCGTAAACTTTGTGCACTTGAAGTCTGTTTTGATCAGAGAGATACTAAATAAAGATATTTGGCGATATTATTGTGGTATGTCAATCATCGATTTTTAATATGGTTTCAACATTTGCATGATAAGGACCAATTTTGATAAAATTAATTAGAAATATTTATCCATTTGGACCAGTTTATTAAGCATGAGCACAATAATTCACTATACTATAATTATGCAATTAAATAAGATTCGAGTATTGCCGGCTGACCTATATGCACTCGTTTATTTTCATGTTTCTTGTGTTTTTCTATTCTGTAAATATAGATATCTGAGTAATAATTTCACATAAAGCAAAATAAGCCACGAAATCTGGCGCAACACCCCGTAATTGATTTGCTTATGATGTAGCTAAGAACTGCGCAGAAAAAAGGCATCCGCTACTTTTTATCTTTTGATCGTTCATAAACATCGACCACAATCAAAGCCGTATATCTTTTTTAAAGATATTTCTTGTTTATATTAAAATTGGGTCCTAATTTGCTATTCTTTTTTATGCGTTTTATTGAAATATTGACATAGTTTGAAAGACAAATGGCAGTTTCTTGCAAAATATTTCTTACAAATGTTAATTTAACACACTTTCAACAGTTTTTAAAACACTGTTGAACCAACCAAACTTTATCAAACAAACACACAATTTGACAAATGCCCAAGATATCTAGGTATGCGACACTTTTGAACAGAAATGTTTATTTTGAGGCAGAAGAGTGAATATATGATGAAACTAGGTTTGATGATGAATCGAATCGAAAAAATCAGTATCGGAGTGTCTGAAATCGAATCCAATCGAGCTGTTGGTGAATCGTTGCAGCTCTAATGGCTATATACATGTACGGTACAGCCAAGGCGGAACAAACATATTTCGCGATCTGCGGCGGCAAAGCGAAACGAGTCGATGCCGGGTCAGCTGTTGAAGCCGCGTAAGTATGCGGCGCAATTCGAATTTTGCCGCGAAGCTTCGCATCCGTCCGCCGAGGCAAGCCTCGATCCGCGACATGACGCCGAGTCTATGCGTACATGTATCATAAAATAAACATTTTTTTTTTTTTTTATTATTAGTTGTTAAAAAAAATTAAAAGAACATTAATAATAATATGTCAAATCATTATATTTAATGTGCGCGGATTGAAAATAAAATAGATACATGTAACATAGTTAATAAAAAAGCATGCTGTTGTGTTTTTAGTGAGTGCATACCCGTTTATAAACAAATTGTTGTAATCCTAAAAATTCAACAAAAATCAAAGTCATCAAAACAAAACATGATAATCAAGGGCATGTATTAATTCTATTTCAATAATAATTTATCTTTGTCATTTTAAGAATCAGCTTAAGTAGTTAAAGTTACTTTGTGTGCGTCTATTAACTGCACCGTTTCATTATTATTTTATATTGAAGTGATATTATGGGCATTTTTCACTGTTGAATTGAACTGAAAAGAATAAACAGGTCAAAAGAGTTACTGAAAATGTGGTTACTGACCAGAGGCGTATCCAGAAAATTTTCAGAGGGGGGGCTCAACAGGGAGGGTGCGGGAGGGGTGTCCCCTTCGGTCGTCGAACTTTTTTTGAAATTGCACCTTAAAATAATGCGATTTCCTGCTATCTAATCAGCATTTTGCATGATAAAAATGCATGTAAAACAAATAAGAACTTGAGTTCACACATCTAGTGTGACAGACACATGGACAGACAGACACACAGGGGTAAATCAAATGTCTCTCAAACCACTAAAGTGGTGGGAGACATTATCTTTATCCATAACTTTTTTAACAGAGTTAGATGGGTGGACCTCCTATTTAACCTTGTTGGATATCCTACTAGGTCATCTTAGGTACAACATTAAAATGTTTATGTCTATGTCCCTATGAATGGAAAGCAGGCACACAGCGGAAAACCTGTCCTGACACATTGATGATCTTAGTTTTGTCTTAACAAGTCCTTGGGCACTGATACTCCTTTCACACTCGCATGATGTGACAGGGAACACACATGATATGGACAAAACAGTGTAAATGATGGGGTATAGCTGGGAATCACAATGTGCAACAGAGCCCTGAAGGGTGGTAGGTGGGTTGGGTACACCCTTCCACCTAGCCTGCCATATAAAGTGCATCTCAGCAGGCAGGGACTGAGGGGAAGGGAGATCATCATTGAACCATTCAAGGTCACTAGCACTGACAGGAGAGGAGCACATTTGTTCAGGTATAAACTTCAATCCCATGGCTGCCTTAGTCTGCAAATAACTGAATAGGGTGTCCATTTCGTTCACTAAAGTGTCAACAAAGGGAGGCGTTAGGTTTCTTGTGTAGTTTAATTCGGGTGTTGCTGCCTCGATGTTGTCACGCTTTTAGAAAATGATTTAGTTTCATATAGCAAAGTAATTCTTCAATTTTGAGTCTTTTTTAATTTCAAAAACTATGGATGAACATCAAAGCAGTTAGCCCGATTTGTAAAAATAAAAATATAAAAATAAAATAAAATAAAAAATTGCCATTCATTAAGTGTGCAGTTGAATTTCACTGGCAATAACTTGTTACTCAAAAGGATTATCACTCTAAAGAGCTAATACCAATTAAATTCATCAAAGAAATTACCGAAAAAATAATTATGATTGTCCATTGCGTTCGTCTAAACTCTTAATTGCTACAACTTGAAATATTGTTTTTCACAAGTCTCATGCGACAGCCATTTGTAAACATTTACCTGTAGCTAAATGTATTAATGAATTTCATTAGTTGAATGTATCTTCTTCAGCCAATCAAATAGCGCAGTTTATTACTTATAGTCAATGAAGCGTGCACTTTAGCTGACGAAGGTTAGATCGTCTGTACACATGCCTGGGGGCTAATCACACAAATCGACAGCTGTTTATTGCTTAATTAGGGACATATGACAGTAAATACACAAGTGGATTGAAACTGTAAGGGGCTCATTTTTATTAAAAATCGTGTCTAGCCAGCCAGCTGGGGAGGCTTTAGCCCCAGAGCCCCCCACCTAAATTACGCCTCTGCTGACAATTAGCTGCAACTCATCTTGCTACCGGCTGTTTATAAAAGTAGATATTTTTTACGACTGGACATTTTTCTAAGCCGAAATGATCCGTAAAACAAAATAGTGTCTTTGTGTCGTTTGAACGAATCTGCACTAAAAACTAAATTCACATCGTAAATCGAATACTTTCTGTCGTAAGTTGGGAAAAACGAAAGTACGGTTGATATACAAATGAATTACTTTCTCTTTCCTGGATATTGTTTTAGTATGTTGATGCTGCATTCACAAATATAAGTGTATCTTAAGTGAAAACAAAAACAATAAATAACGGTTGCGATAGACACCTATTAACTGTTAGATGACCATTAGAAAACTTTAAATGATCAACAAACATATTTGTTTTTGGTTTTATTTTTACGACAACAGGTATTATCATATAAGCATATTTAGTGTGCCTGGCAAGTAAGTAAGTTTCCTGCCCGTAAAGAATGTATTTCACACATTAACAAGGTCACGTAATTAGGTACAATTGTTTTCCCTTTCATATCGAGACATCAAGGCGACCAGGCAGCTGTTTTCGCACCTAAGAGTGGTCAAGGTTCCAGAAGATGGGTGGATTTATAATTGCATGTTGTTTTTGCTATTTTATTTTAGCAGAGTCAATAAGCAGTTTGAAGCCACGGGACGTTTGCTTGAGGAAGGACTGGGCGAGCTGTCGTTTTTTAATATGTAAATCAACCCAGAACATGCAACTGTGTATTGTGTGACATTATTGAATATTAAATGTATTCGAATTGTGTTATTTGTCGAAAATTCAGACTTATCACAGATGTAAAATAATTGATAAAGCTCCTGAAACGCAAACATAAAAAACGCTTTTTCAATATAAAATAAAGTATGTTGATAATGTGTTATGATTTATGCAATCAAATAACAATAGTTATTTGTAATAAAGATTTTTGCCATTTACTTCCGACTTACGTTGTCCTTGTAACACTGCTTGAATAAAACAGCCAAACACTGAAAATGAAATACAAATATGTTAATAGCAAATTACCGGTAAAGCTACATCGTGTTTAGAAGCGGTTACCACACACGTTATAATTTACTTCCGACTTACGCTGTCCTTGTAACACTGCTTGAATAAAACAGCCCTACACTGAAACGGAAATAAAAATATGTTACTACATGTACATGTACATTCAAACACATAAACGCTACATGGTGTGTATATAGAAGCGGTAACCATTATATTTTGCAAATATCTAATTAAAGGCTTCATTTAGAATAAATATCGATATACAGTCCAACCTGCCCGAGCGACCGCCTGTTAATAGCGACCAACAATCAATAACGACCACACCGATTTCCTCCCGAACGATTTCACTATATATTGAACCTGCGAATAAAGCCCACCTGTGAACAAAGACCAACGACCACCCTTTTACATTCCCAAATCTCCATTTTGATAGCTTACAACGACCACCGCAATCATTAAAAATCAAGGATTTCACAACTTTCAAAAAACAAAATGGCCGCCAGGACGCTGTGTAGTCACGTGATACACATCTTACCAGTGGACTCGTCGGTCGCTATGGAGATATTGACAAGTGACAGTTTATTGCACTCGATAGCAGTTGTTTGTTTATTTAACATGCATTGCTAATTGGTAGTCGCCTGCTTCTTTTATGCATTTGACAGTTTGTCAAAAGTGTAAAAATTTGCCTTTGTATTTAAGTGACTCGCTATTAATGTACTAATTGCCGAAAATATCAAAGACAAATTTGGGGCTTTCATAAACTCATTAAGGAAATTAACGGTTTCATATCATTTACGATGCCTATTAAAGACAAACTTTTTGATAGTCATTCTCTTCTTAAATTTCTCCGTAATAAGACGTTCATAGATTATAGAGAAGTAAATTGTCAGTTCAAGTTAACCATCATGACTTCCAAGCGTATCAAAAATGGGATGGACTCTAGTGTCAAGCAGAGTAAAATAAGTGATTTTTTTAAGTGAGTGTTATGATTTTGTGTGTGTCTTGAGTGGAGGGGTACGGGGGTCGTAGTGCTTATTGTGTTTTGTTGTTTCTACTGGTACGTTGGGTATCCGTCTGGAATATTCTTGGATGTTTTCAGTCTTATATAAATATCAGATTGTCCATTATTGTCAACTTTACTGGTTGTGTAGTAGTGATTCATGTATTTCATGTATAAATGTTTGCTATGTTATTTGTATTTTGTACTTTGTTCTTTGTAGAATTACATGTACATGTACGTATACATGTTTGTCAATAGTTATTTATACAGTATATGATAAATTAAATAAATAATAACATGCAACATGTTATAAATATACGAATGTAAAACAAAACTGTGTTTTCAATCCTTTATTTCATTATACATGCATAAGTATTCAAACATTTAAACAATAGAGCACATACATAGATAAGGTACCTGTTAAAAAAATACTAGCATATTTGCAAATTTTCGATCGACCCTGCGAATAAAGACCACCTGTGAACAAAGACCACAATGACCAAATCCCTTGAGTGGTCTTTATTGACAGGTTGGACTGTATTTAAAGACGTGATATTATATAAATATTCTGTAAAGCATAATATGAAAATCATATCCGCTTATTAAAGTAATATTATGGGCACATTTAACTGTTGAATTTAGCTAAAAAGAATTAACAGGTCAAAATAGTTTGTTGAAATGTGGTTACTGACCAATTATCTGCAACACATCTTGCTAGCCTACCAGTTGTTTATACAATTTTTTTATTATAGTCGATATTTTACATGACTCATCCAGTCCTCTAAGAAAAAAGGATCCGTAAAACAAAATAGTGTCTTTGTGTCGTACGAACGAATCTGCACTAAACCTAGATTTACATTGTAAATCGAATAACTTTTGTCGTCAGTTGTCAAAGTACGGTTGATATTCAAATGCATTATTTTCCTCTTTTCGGGATATTGTTTTAGTATGTTGATGCTGCATTAACAAATATTAGTGTATATAAGTGAAAACACAAACAATAAACAATGGTTGTGATAGGCACCTATAAACTTTACGATGCCCATGATATCACTTTATAACATGAAACTTATAACTATGAAAGTGGCGTAAATCTAGGTTTCTATGCTACACAAATGAACATGTAGATGTATATCTATTCACTTGATCCCCCGCGTACGTATGCGGCGGAATCACTCCGCGAAAGTAGGCGAGGTTGATACAGGCTCGGCGTTGTTGCGCGGAACGATGCCGAGTGCCGCAGCATTTCGCCGCGTGAACACACGATTCGGCCGCCGCGTACAAATAATCTTGCCGTGGCGTAGCCGCGGATAATGTTTGTTCAGCCTTGGCTGTATACTGTATGGCTATAGTAAAATCTTGTTAAGTTTCTAGTTTGCTCAATCTTCATGAAATTTGGTCACAACATTTGTTTCCTGTGTAGTAAAGTTTGGTTTTATTATGTCAATATTATGTGACATTAACTGTATTATGTAATTTTTTATAACACAGAATTTTCATAGTTAACACAACTGTTTTAGTCATTAACACTTATGAATATGATAAGCCTTTCAACTTAGAGATTACTGAAAGAAAGACAACATGTACATGATTTTGCAGTATTTATGCAGTATTTATCTCCCTTGCTTAACCTGGTTCAGTAATCTATTTTTAGTTCTGCTCTGGAATTTGGGAAGATATTTATCATTGATAAATGCACTGTTCTGAGGGAAAATTGACTACTCTGCCATTGATCTCTTCTGATCTGTATAAAATAAGCTGTTTTGGCTGATTTAAACACCTTGATGCTTTCTTGAAAAGTTAACAGCTCTTGAAAAAGGTTGGAATTTTGAAATAATTAAACTCTAAATTATTTTTAACACCAGCATCAAGACATTTTGGCATTATTATCTAAATTATTCTTATTATTTAGATTATTTTTATTTGGCATTTTCTAAATTAGAAAGACTATTCTATTTCAATAACTTTAGTAAATTTTTCTTATTTTTACATTTGATTCACTGAAGTTTCCTAATCTCCATAAATATTGTTCTTTAGATTAAATTAGACCTATTTTGTAAACTAGATTTTTGAAGCACTTTCTAGACTAACAGTAACTTATGTTTATATCAGTTTTTTTGACAGATTTTGAACTTCTTTTTACATTCATTAAGGTATTTACTGTATGTTGTTCATTTTTGTAACGCTACTTAGATTCTTTAGACTTGGCTTGTACCTGTTCTTAATTTTCTGTCATTGTTCTTCATTTTCCGAGTTTTTGGAATAAAAATTAGTTATTTTTGTTAAAGCTGCCTTGGTTTTCACTTATAAATAAATTCTTTGAGTGTTTTTAGGCGTCCCTGACTGAACGCCTTTAGTTAATTGAATTACAACTAGTCAGTATAGTCATCCTGACCGGAAATAAGAGTTCGTCAAATAAATATTTCCGCATTACATAAGTGCTCACAAAGTTAATTAACTGTAACTGTCCTGTGACCGGTTCATTTGCGTAAGTGAAGGAGACCGCACTACCACACCTGGATAGGACAGTTGAGTTCGATAATGGTTTGGATCGGTAAAAAAACATGGCCACCAGGGGGGGGTCTTTTTCCTTATATTTATATAGTAAAAAACTCTAGAAGTCACATGTTTTGCCTTATCATCATGAAATTTTGTCAAAACATAAGTTATGTGGATGTCTCGGTCGAGTTTGAAAATGGTCATGATCAGTGAAAAAACATGGCCGCCAGGGAGTGGGGCAGTTTTCTTTATACAGTCAAACCTGAATTCAGCGGTCAGTCAAAGGAAATGGCCAAAGTTACCGTTGTCTACAGGTGACCGTTGAATTCGGATCACAATTTTAAGATGGTTTGTCAGTTGGTAGTAGTGCTACCTCGTTACCCCACCCAGTCGTTTGCATACAGTGTTAAACAGATGCTCATTGCCGTTAACTAAGCATGATAACAGAATTTACTTATATTGAATAATACCTAATAACATCTTATAGATTGATTTAATTTCATATTGTTATTAAACTAAAGCAATGAATTTATCAACGCTAGTATTATTGTTTACTCATGCATCTCGATCATTCAGTAAATAAAACTTTTGACGTGCCGTTTACGTCACGTCCGTACAAGTCTAAAAAGCGGATTCGCTTTTATAAACCGATAGTACGGTGATATTGTACCGTTCTAATTCAAAGATAAAGACGCAAAAAGTTTGTTAAAATTTATTCGTACGCAAACATCACACAAAAAACATTTTAATTTAACAACCTCATACAAAATACAACGCTTCAAACTCACATTTGCATTCAATTCATACTTCTCCATAATTTCTCGCTAACGCTTAAGCACACTCTATACTTGCGTACGTCCAACACAGAGCTCACTTGCTATTACACGCGAACTTTTTCCAGATGCAAATAGTTTCAAACATTTGACTCGCTCCTCTAATGTGAGGAACTTAAGTTTACCACTTATTGTTATTCCGTGATTTATTATTCCGATTGCTTTTAAAAGTGTTGTGAACGCTAGAAAGAATGATCCGAAAATGTTATTTTAAAATCGATACTCAATGTTGTAAGTATATGTACTAATTAGCGGTCATATAATTAGCGATTATTACTTTAAACGTGTCAAAAACTCTGACATATTTTCTGATGAAGAAACCCCCACAATTATCCCCGGAAAACAAACCTTCTCAACACCTTATTATTTGTTTACTCGCCGCGTGCCACTTTTATAATATCACAGGCAATTACCGCTATCAAACATTTTAACCGCAAAATAGACGGACAAATGATGTGCAGTGTTTTAAATTTTCGCGACTCGAGACGACTGACGCGTGACCGTTGATTTCAGTTCAAACATGAATTTCGGAGTTAAATATAGTGGCCGTTGGCCGTTATGGACAGGTGGCCGTTAAATTCAGGTGTAATATAGAGTGTTTTTCGTCGGGGGGATTCCAGACTGACCGTTGTCTGCAGGTGACCGGTAAATTCAGGTGGCCGTTAGGTCAGTTTTGACTGTATGTATATTGTGACAACATGCGAACAGTCAAGAAGACACATTTTTTTCCCAATCTTCATGAAATTTGAACATATCTTGGAAGAGTTAAAAAATGGTTCAGGTCTGTAAAAAAAAACATGGCCGCCAAGGGGCCATTTGTTGTTCATTCTTCATGATACATGGTTAGAACATTTGTTCCATTGATATCTTGGCCTGCAAAGAACAAGTCATTTCTTTTTATCTCAGGTGAGCGACTTTGGGCCTTTCAGGCCCTATTGTTTTCTTTGGACTCTATTTATTTTTTCCTTTGTTGATACTGTTTTGTACTTGCTAAACAAAGTTGATCCATGATCAGGGGCTCTATGTGTCTTAACATGAAGCAACTCTGCTTACAAAGATAATCACAAACATGTTGGTTTAACAGCACTTAATATTTTTTTTCTTTGGGATTTTGAAACAAGCAAAACAACTGTTACAAGATCAGGGCTATAGATAACAAGCGTATTTGCGTTATTACGCAATTAAATTAACCAAAAACGTAATTATATTCAAAATAAAGCGTACAAAAACGCAAATACAAATTTAATAACGTAATTCCCGTAAATACCTTGCAACACGAAACGCAATTCTTACGAACACCGGGCGTATTTTTTAAACTGGTTATTTTCCGTACAAAAATGTACCGGATAGTTTATATGCCGTCCTATGAAGAAAAGAAGGCAGTCTTTCCAGCGGTTATCAATCTTTGGGGTATTATTGTAATTATTTGTAGACCCGTCCGATTTCTACTTTCATTTTCAAGGTATTCAACTCAAAATGACCCGAAAATGGGGTGCATCGCTTTGAACAGCCATGACTTCATCAATTGTGCAGCGATTTTCACGAACTCGGTCTTATCCAACGCAAAAACGAATGAACTTTGATCAGAAATTCAGTAATTGTTTGTTGTTATGTACATGTTATGTACCTTAGTAGATTTTCATTATATTATATATGTCATTCCCTAAATTACCCAATTGAGTTAAAAACATACATGCCAGAATTTTTTAGGTCCAAAGCGGGACATTCCATAAAAAATTGTGGGGACATTTGACCAAAAAGCAGGACACCTAAACGATCTATCATTCCACCTTTACTGTAGTCAGTATAGTACTAACAAAAACTCTTGATACTTTTATTCAAGACATAAAACATCTGATATGAAGCATGAAATCTAAAACATAACAATAACAGTTTTATTAAATAAGACAATAGCAAACAACTAAGATAATATTAATCTTTTTAGAGTACAAAATCTGGAACATTACGACAACAATACTCATTATATTACTTTCAATGGCAAACATGAACGCAGGGGAGGCTATCCAGTACACTGAAAGTAAGGGTTTCAAGCAGTTTTTTGTTACACCAACAAAAACAAAAGGACAAAAGAAGTCTATGGATGCTTTACTTGAATTATTTTTCTCTAATGTTAATAATCATATTTTGTTTTCTTCGTATATACACAGATTAAACTGAATTGTGAATTGTCAGGCGCTGTATTGAGGTAGTGTCAAACTGTCAAGAATAACAACACGTTGTTTTTATTACAATAACACAAGACACGATCGGTACCACTTTTACTGTTTGTTGCGATTAAGCATGTATCCATGCGCAGTTTGTTACTTGTCAATTGTCGCGGCTTAATTGGAGTAGGGTGAAACTGTCATGCATTGCACATCGTTGTTTTTAGCTTAATTGGAGTAGGGTCAAACTGTCATGCATAGTTTTTATTACAATTACACCCAATTACACTAGACAGGGTGGGTATCACTTATTGGACTGTTTGTTGCGATTTTGGTATATTGCACATTCCGATTATCCCGCTATTTTGGAACTAAACATTGAATGTAAAAGACTCATTAATGACGTAGAGTTAAATTTACAAAACAATTGTTTTGTAATCCATTTCAAACAAAGACAAAAACAAACACATTTTCAACATTTATTTCATTATAATACAACTATCGATAGCAATAAGCGACCACTATCTTGAAGACCACCATGGTGTGAATGCCTGATAAAATCAATAATTAGCCAATAAATCGCTGATAAGGTGTCATAAACAACACTGGTACACACGAGAAGTAGAATCGGATTGTTAATTGGGGGCAATGAAGGGATTAGCGGTGGTAAGTATTAGCGAACAGAGCTTGAATAGCGAATTTTATTGGGAACCTATAGACCTTTCATTGTTTTTTACGAATGTCGGGACAAATCGTCTCATATCGGGACGCCGGGACAAAGGGCCCAAAAGCGGGACTGTCCCGCCGAGATCGGGACGTCTGGCATGTATGGTTAAAAAACCGGGGGTGAAAAACCCAATTAGGCTCAAACATAGGGGGTGAAAGTTTTTGCTAAAACTCTATTGAATTTACAAAAACCCTATTGTTGTCAAAACAGAGGGTGAAAAACCCAATATACCCCAAAAGTTATCTATAGCCCTGCAAGATAAAATGAAAATTGCATATTTATTATTTCATAATAACAAGGTGACAAGATTGCAAACAGGTACATGTGTGAGTCAACAAAAGGGCGAGTAAAATACAACTTTGTGAAACTACTGTATCTAACTATTTATTGGCAAACTTGAAAATAGCACATTAGATTTAAAATAGGAACAACTCTTATATCCTACCAGAAAGAAGAATGTTTTTTTCTCAAATGAATATGGTCAATTTGTTCAAACAAATCATTGTATAGCGTAAAATACAGTAAAACAGATGAATATTTACACTTTGAACAGTTTAAGAATCACACATTGATATTGCAGATTGATGGTTCAGTGTAAAACTATGCCTTACTCCATCTTGAAGGTGTCAAGCATAGTTTTGCGGTGCGCTATCGATAAACAGCATAGAAAAGCACACAGATGAAAATAGGCATATGTAAAAGCTTATGAAGCACATATGTTTGTAGCATCTAATACATTTAAAACGCACAGGAAAGTATACACTTAAGACACAACGAACAACATAATAGTCACATTATCAATTGTGGCTGCGATTCTTTTTATCGTCTGCAACTGAATTAACAGACAAATCAAAACCACACTGGATTTTATTATTTTATTTCCTATTCACAAGTCCGTAACAAAAACATATTTCACAAGGTTACACAACTTCACTTACAACAAATAAAGCTTTATTTCAAGAAACTAAAATATTTAACACAAATAGTTGCCGAAATAGTTCATCAAACTGTATGATAATCTAATCTTTAAATTAATCCAATGTTTTAACTTAGGTCCAAAACATGAACTCCCATTGTGACAAGCGTACAGGAGTATAAATACTTTTATTAATCCGTCTACTGAAATTTCCACGAAAATCAGCAAGAATACGGAAAACATGAAATACATGAAGAGGCTCCGCTAAACTCCGCCGGAAGAGTCCAAACACATGGAAACTCCGCCGTATAAACGTACATGTATATCTGTATTAGCAATGTTCGATATTTCGCGTATTTCAGACATAATAAGAAGTTTGCAACAATGTTAATCCTGATGAGACAGCTCCTATAGATGATGTCTCATAAGGGTATCCTTGATTGCTTTGAAACATCTCTATTCTGTAAGAGCACACTCACACATTTAATACCAGAAGCTCTTGATTACTGCTTCCACCGGACGCAGTTTCCAACAGCCCGTAAAAACTCTGCGAGGGTCTTTTGGCCTCCTGCGTAATCCCAGCACAAGTTGTGAAGGCGCTCCTGAAGGTTCTTGGTGGCTCGCTTCACTCGTTTTCTGATCAGTAAAGGTGTCTCGAATCTAAAAACTAGCATCCTATTCCCAGAGTCTGGGCCACTGTCGTGAATCGAAAAGGGCAGTCTGTCTGGCTCTCCAAGTGTAGTCAACTTCTCTGGCAGCTCGAGTTCCCTTAATGAAGCTGGTTCCTTTGGTAATTGACCTTTCTTGTGTCGCGGAATTGTGCGCTTAACAGACTCTTTCCTCCCGACAGCGGCACGCACTTCCACTGGATGGGTCTGTACAGTGTCGGCCAGCACCCTCTGCTGATCATTGCATTTTCCTTCATTTTGTTTCAGTGCTTTGTGGCCTCCACCGCAGCAGCATCTCTGTCGTGAGTATGAAAGGCAGAGATCTTCACATAGTCAATCTATAAACAGAAATGAATAAATTTGAACAAAAAAATTTCTCATTGACAGATATAAAAGGCAAGCTTAATTTTAAAAATGACATATAACTTGATTTTTCAACTTCTGCTGTGCGTTTGGCAATCTGAGCAATAGAATTCTTTGCATTGCTAACATACTTTTTCGGTTGTTATGAGTGGTTTTCAAACTTGAAAGCTGAAATTTCATTCAAAGATGTATTGAAATTTCGTGCATCATCTGCAATATGAACTTATGAGTGAACATTATATGATGTAAACGTTTGTCCGTAAATTAACTTTCCTTTTCTAATAAAATATTTAAGGAGCCTTTCAGAGTAATCTATGTAAGCATTGCGTATGTCTTCATTGGATGACAATAATAATAGTATCGACACAGCTACTGTTAAAGAAAGAAAATGTTCGTAAATTCCCTTAAAAACGACTGAATGCAAAACACTTGGTCCTGTATACAAGAGACATTGTCTAAACTCAGTTGCTTTCCATCTGTCAAGTTCTATAAGTGACCTTGGCTGGTGAGCAAATTCTCGAGGCATCTTCTGGATGTTTGTGCAATAAAAGTAAATTTATAACTGCCAGCAAATCCATTAGTTGAGATGAAGTCAAGGAATGTGTGATTGCAAATATTCAAACAATCAGTACAGCCGTTTTGGTAGTGAGCGCATGCCCTAGTTGAATAGGTTTATCAGGAATAACTTCCTCACTGAAGTTATTTGTCAAAACCTGTTTCTTGTCCTCCTGTGACCGCATTGTTGCAATTACAACACCAGGTGTATTGGAATTAGATCTGTTAGGCTTCCTTTACGCATTCAAGCAAGTTACATTTTTATGTCCCCCACTATAGTAGTGGGGGACATATTGTTTTTGCCCTGTCTGTTGGTCTGTCTGTTGGTCTGTCTGTTGGTCTGTCTGTTGGTCTGTCTGTTGGTCTGTCTGTTTGCGCCAACTTTAACATTTTGCAATAACTTTTGCTATATTGAAGATAGCAACTTCATATTTGGCATGCATGTGTATCTCATGAAGCTGCACATTTTGAGTGGTGAAAGGTCAAGGTCATCCTTCAAGGTCAGAGGTCAAATATATGTGGCCAAAATCTCTCATTTTATGAATACTTTTGCAATATTGAAGATAGCAACTTGATATTTGGCATGCATGTGTATCTCATGGAGCTGCACATTTTGAGTGGTGAAAGGTCAAGGTCATCCTTCAAGGTCAGAGGTCAAATATATGTGGCCCAAATCGCTTATTTTATAAATACTTTTGCAATATTGAAGATAGCAACTTGATATTTGGCATGCATGTGCATCTCATGGAGCTGCACATTTTGAGTGGTGAAAGGTCAAGGTCATCCTTCAAGGTCAGAGGTCAAATATATGTGTCCCAAATCACTTATTTTATGAATACTTTTGCAATATTGAAGATAGCAACTTGATATTTGGCATGCATGTGTATCTCATGGAGCTGCACATTTTGAGTGGTGAAAGGTCAAGGTCATCCTTCACAAGGTCAAGGTCATCTTACAAGGTCAAATATCATATAGGGGGACATTGTGTTTCACAAACACATCTTGTTGATTTTCAAACCGTCTTTTATAAGCTTTTCCACTTTACATTTCGTGGTTTCACCTTCATTTTGAGATAGATCTCTGATACATAATTATGTTAAGCGCAATATTGTTCCGTTGTGACTCACTGCTTGTAAATGATTTTAGCTCTTCTATTTCTGGAAGAATTTCAGCTTTTATTTCATCTTTCATTGCATTTACAGGATTAAGAGCCTTGCCAGTATGGCATCCCCATGTGACAGTGAATGTATACCTGTTGTCATGCAGTTTCAAGTAGGTATCTTTGATAGTCTTTGAGAAAATGACGTGAAGAAAAACTTGCACAAGAGATTTTTAACCAGGTTTTCCGAAGGAAAAAACTGGTTATTAGATTGGCGAATGCGGGGCGGGCTGGCTGGCTGGCTGGCGGGCTGGCTGGCGGGCTGGCGGAACAAGCTTGTCCGGGCCATAACTATGTCGTTCATTGTCAGATTTTAAAATCATTTGGCACATTTGTTCACCATCATTGGACGGTGTGTCGCGCGAAATAATTACGTCGATATCTCCAAGGTCAAGGTCACACTTTGAGTTCAAAGGTCAAAAATGGCCATAAATGAGCTTGTCCTGGCCATAACTATGTCATTCATTGTGAGATTTTAAAATCATTTGGCACATTTGTTCACCATCATGGGACGGTGTGTCGCACGAAAGAATCACGTCAATATCTCCAATGTCAAGGTCGCCACGACTAAAAATAGATTTAAAAAAAAAAAAAACTTACAAAGGGTGTTAATTTTGTTTGTTCATTTCAAAAGTTCAGTTTTAGTTTTCTCCCTTTATCAGATTTTTTTTTCACAATGAAAACCTGGTTTTGTGACAATTTTGTCCCTTGTTACCAATTCACATGCTGATGCTCAAGTGAGAACATTAATACACAGTATAGTTCTTCATGAAAGGAATAGATGAAATTTTTCATTGGGCTAGCCCAATGAAAAATTTCATCTATTCCTTTCATGAAGAACTATACTGTGTATATAATACGTAATCGTAGAATTAATTTAAGGCCATCAAAAATCTCCTGTCAAATTGTAGGAGCTAGTAAACCCTTTATTTATAAATTCACAACACACAAAGGGTTAACTGTATCATGTACATA
Organism: Dreissena polymorpha; assembly: GCF_020536995.1. Classification (NCBI taxonomy): domain Eukaryota; kingdom Metazoa; phylum Mollusca; class Bivalvia; order Myida; family Dreissenidae; genus Dreissena; species Dreissena polymorpha. The sequence goes on from NC_068362.1 coordinate 2,750,481, forward strand.
TTATTAACTCCATGTGACTGATGAACTGCACTTATTCTGTAAACTCTTTTTATAAGTAAAATTTTTCAATGTTTCTTACCTATTAATAGGAAAAGACAAATCAGTCCGTGTTCCCACATTGTTTCCGCTTGTCTCTGGCAGTTTTAGTAGTTCTGTGAAATCACCAACTTCTGGGGAACTGGAGACGGGGCTTCTACATGTACTGGTGTTAACTCTTTCAGCGCTGGAACCGAATTTTGATGACCTTTGCAAACAGTTTGGATCCAGATGAGACGCCACAGAACGTGGCGTCTCATCAGGATCCAAATTGTTTGCTATTTTGATAGTGTTCTTTAAAAAAAAATCGAAGAAAATGCTAATTTTAGAAATTCAGCAGACGACATTTTAGCAGACAACAAATTTCCCAGCATGCAAAGGGTTAAGGTTTAATCTCCAGGCTGCCATCTTACAGGATTGTCCTAAAAGTCATCATATGTAAATTTCATATTTTAGAGTATTTAAAAGATTAACAATTTAAGAGCTGCATATTGTTTTGACTAACCTTTTAGATAACACAGAGCTAAATGCCAATCAATTGTCATTGCTCCAGTCCAGGTCAATATCTAGGTGCTTTAGCCATATTATAGAACTGCACAGTGGTTAATCTGAACGAATGCTGGTTACCAAAGGCAATAGGGAACCTTTCCTCATGGGGCAGCTTTTTATGCCCCCCTTCGAAGAAGAGGGGGTATATTGCTTTGCTCATGTCGGTCGGTCTGTCGGTCCGTCCACCAGGTGGTTGTCATACGATAACTCAAGAACGCTTGGGCCTAGGATCATGAAACTTCATAGGTACATTGATCATGATTCGCAGATGAACCCTATTGATTTTGAGGTCACAAGGTCAAAGGTCAAGGTCACTGTGACTCGAAATAGTAAAATGTTTTTTTTTAATGATAATTTAAGAATGCATACGCGGCCAACAGGGCACACTCTGAACAATATTACTGAAGCAACTGGTCTGTAATCCTAAATCTATAATTATCAGTCCAATGAAATATCATCCTTTTAGTAAAATACAGTGGATCAGTAAAAATATTATCAGAATATGAGATTTTTTGTATATTTTGTATATTAAATATTGTGGTAATGTTTAATTTTGTTAATTAATATAAATATAAGCAGGACAGGGGAGGTACTAGACTACAGGGGAAACAAATGCAATAAGTTTAAATTTATTGTTACAGATTTGCCTCCCTTGTAATATATTTAAATTTTACCAAATGTAAGGCTAACTGCATTTTTGTAATGCATACTACTACTACTACTAATACTACTACTACTACTACTACTACTGCTACTACTGCTGCTGCTGCTGCTGCTGCTGCTGCTGCTACTACTACTACTACTACTTCTACTACTACTACTACTACTACTACTACTACTACTTCTACTACCACTACTACTACTTCTACTGCTGCTACTACTACTACTTCTACTACTACTACTACTACTACTACTACTACTACTACTACTGCTACTACTACTACTACTCTACTACTACTACTACTACTACTACTACTACTACTACTTCTACTACTGCTCTACTACTACTACTACTTCTACTACTGCTCTACTACTACTACTACTACTACTACTACTACTACTACTACTACTACTACTACTACTACTACTACTTCTACTACTACTACTTCTACTACTACTACTAATACTACTACAACTACTACTACTTCTACTACTATTTCTTCTGCTATCACCACCACCACCTACTACTACTACTACTCTATTACTACTACTACTATTACTACTACTACTACTACTACTACTACTACTACTACTACTACTACTACTACTACTATTTCTTCTGCCACCATCACCACCACCTACTACTACTACTACTCTATTACTACTACTACTACTACTACTCCTACTCCTACTACTACTACTACTACTACTACTACTACTACTACTACTACTACTACTACTATTTCTTCTGCCACCATCACCACCACCACCACCACCACCAGTGACAAAAAACGTATTGGCTGCTACTACAACTTATAGCCCATATAGGGGGGCATGCATGTTTTACAAAAAGCCCTTGTTTTTAAACATGAATTTATCAAAACAAACACCATGAATTATGTGTCATGTATTCTGTATAAATGAAAGAAATAATATTACTTTCAATCCCATGAAATACCAGTGAAAAGTATGGCAAAGTTAGAGAGTGTTAGAGACTGTTTATATAAAACATTTTAACATCAAAGTACTGACCGTACTGGTGTGACGTTGCTTTTGAAGAGGATGGTTATAAAAGAATCAAGTTAAGTTTAGGCCACAATGTGTAATTTTTATTGCTTGTCATTTATCTGCATCCTTAATTTAAGATTTAAAACCCCCAATGCTTTGCATTGACCGTTCCAAGGCGGTGACCCCAGCTTTATTCATATTTTGTGTTTATGTTGGTTTGTATTGTGCTGTATTGTGCTGTTTTGTACTGTTTGGGCAATCAGTCACTTGCCTTAAATAAAGAACCAACTAATTGTTTTTAATGAAAATTCAATACTGCTCCAGCAGCTGGAGTTTCACTTCTTTATATTGGCATAGCTGCAGTGTACATGGACTTTTAGACAATCCACAGTTCTTTGTAAAACTTTATTAAGAACAAGAGGCTTTTTTGGCATAATATTTACTCAAATTTTTTTTCTTACCCAAAATTTGTGTACCCACATTTTTCACATATGGGTACGAAAAAAAAAGTGGGTACACAAATTTGGGTATGAAAAAAAATTACAAATTTAAAAAAATTTGGGTACAAACAAATTATGCAGAAACAAAAAATTGGGGTAAGAAAAAAAAATTTGGTACGAAAAAAATTTGGGTATGAAAAAAATAATTAATTGGATACGGAAAAAAATTTGGTTACGAAAAAAATTGGTTAGGATAAATTTTGGGTACGAAAAAAAATTTGGGTACGATTTTTTTTGTTAGGAAAGATGGGGTATCTGTAAGTATACCGGGGTACACAAAAGTATCATTTGAAAATCGGTGTACGGTGAAGTATACTTCAAAGTACCTGGGGTATGTGGAAGTAGTACCCGTGGGGAACTTGACACATTCAGCCTAAGTACCGGTACATAGATTGTTAGAGATAAAAAATTTGGGTACGAAAAACAAGTTGGGTACGAAAAACAATTTGAATACGAAAAAAAAATCGGGTTCGAAAAAAATGGGTTTGAAAAAAAATTGGGTACGAAAAAAAATGTGGGTGTCTGGTTCCTGTCCCGAACCTCTTGATAAATTTGAAAGAGGGCGGGAACCAAGATGCCTTTACCTTTATCAATGATAATCAGCGAGGTATGCCAATTGAGAAAATTTAGCTAACTCAATTGGACTGGCTTGGTCTTTTACATAGGTCGCCATTGTGAAGAATTTGTTCACGGTATGATAGCTTAGACGAGCTGCTTCGCTAAAGCAGCATCGTCAAAAACATATTTTACCATTTCTATTTTTTCCACCAAACTTTGCATTCATATTTTTTGCGCAACTGTCCCAAAAACTGTTTTCTGATTCACCTTCCTGTCTTGGTCCTTGACTGTACTCTGTCAGAAAAGATTTTTCTTCTAGTGACCACCTGTTGTGCTTCAGTCTTTCATCCTAAAAATCCTTGATCTGCCAACATTAAATTTCCGGGTTCTAGCTAATCGTAAAACCCTGATTGTGCTGTCAGTTCCTTGTCTGACGCACGTCTTCCCCATACCCGAGAAAAGAAGGTCACAGTACCATGCGGTGCAATCCCTATTAGAAACTTTGCTGTATTGTGATGCTTATAGTTTGACCACGTCTCTGCTCGCGCATTCAGGTTTGATGGGTGCTGAATAAATAATTCACTACAGTCTATAATAATTCTGCTTCTTCTGTAATGCCTCTTGAAAGACTTGTTAATTTCTTCCTTTGACAGCCAACGTATCAAGCAACTTAGCTTGTTTGCAATCACTGGGATGGCATTGTTAATGATGGCAGAGACCTGGGAAGGGGCTACCTGAAACCTCAACGCTAAGTCTTTGTTTGGGGATCCTAGTTTTAGTTTCATCAAAACCATCAGAAGAATGTCCCAAACACATAACTTCCCGATTGGTTTCAATGAAAGGCACACAAAGGACATAACCAATCTGAACAAACAAACACTTGGCAATCCCGTCAAGGTCAGCATTGTAGCATTGTTCAAGTTTTTGTATGTGAGCTTTTATGCGTTCACCATATCTTTCAAAGCCCTTTTCTCATTTAATAGGCGCTGGTATTCCTCTTGAAGAATTGAGTGGTCCTTCTTTAGTTCTGCCAGTTCCATCATGAGAGGATCTTGATCAGGGTCAGTGCCTGAAATTAAGTAAAGAGGGTAATGAGTTAAGAATTGATATGGGTATTTAATAAAATAACTTTCTATATCAAAGAATAAATTAATACTGATATTTGTTTGAAAAATACACATTTGTTCACTTAAATTAACAAGGAAAGACACATACAATTAAGAAATGCATGGGTTGTTCATGAGGTTTTGTAATATAAATGTAGTTTACCTGTAGATTCATATTTTGGAGGTAGTTCACAAAGATCTAGCTAGGCTTCTCTTTATCTGGCTGCGGAGATAGAACGAGGCACCTTCTTTTCAATGAACGTTCAAACCGGTCCATGGTCTGTACACTGCTTCAGCACTGGCGTGAAGTTGAAGCGGCTGGGTGCATAATCAGGATGGTTGGCATCTTTTGATGGATGACGTGATAAACACAGATACCATATTGTGGTCAGTGATATTTATTATGCCCCCCTTCGAAGAAGAGTGGGTATATTGCTTTGCTCATGTCGGTCAGTCGGTCTGTCGGTCTGTTGGTCCGTACACCAGGTGGTTTCCGGATGATAACTCAAGAACGCTTGGAGCTAGGATCATGAAACTTCATAGGTACATTGATCATGACTCGCAGATGACCCCTATTGATTTTGAGGTCACTAGGTCAAAGGTCAAGGTCACAGGTAAAGGTCACAGTTACTGGAAATAGGCATTTTAAGGATTTAGCATGGTTCAAACAAGGGAAACAACTACGGTTTATGCATGTTCTTTTTATTACAGATTTGCCTCCCTTTAATTCATTCAAAATCTCATTTTACAGCAGAGATTCCAAATATGACCTGTAAATGAGCCCCATATTTACTGCCAGTGCTAGGTTACCTTTTCCCATTTGATCATTCTTAAGTATTGGTATTGTAATGCTGCTACTGCTGCTGCTACTGCTACTACTACTACTACTTCTATTACTACTACTACTACTACTACTACTACTTCTACTACTGCTACTACTACTACTACTACTACTACTACTACTCCTACTACAACTACTTCTACTTCTACTACTACTACTACTACTACTACTACTACTACTACTACTACTACTACTACTACTACTCCACCACCACCACCACCACCACCACCACCACCTCCACCACCACCATTACCACCACCACCACCACAACCACCAATTCTACCATCCACCACCACAACCACCACCACCACTCTACCATGTCTACTATTACTACTTCTACTACTACTGCCACTACTACTACTACTTTTACTACTACTACTTCTACTACTACTACTACTACTACTACTACTACTACTACTACTACTACTACTACTACTACTACTACTACTGATACTACTACTACTACTACTACTACTACTACTACTACTGCTACTATTACTAATACTATTACTACTACTACTACTACTACTACTACTACTACTACTACTACTACTACTACACCACCACCACCACCACCACCACCACCACCACCACCGTTCACAGTGACAAAAAACGTATTCACATAATGGCTGCTACTACAACTTATAGCCCATATAGGGGGGCATGCATGTTTTACAAACAGCCCTTGATAGTATGCATTTTGTCCCCTACTGGTGAAACTGGAGGGGACTTATGGCTTGCGCTCTGTGCCTCAGTCTGTCGGTCAGTCTGTCAGTCCGTCACACTTTTCTGGATCCTGCAATAACTTAAAAAGTTCTCCATATTTTTTCATGAAACTTTAAACATGGACAGATGGCTATATGGAGATTTTGCACATAATTAATTTTGTTCCTACGTCAAATATTGTGGTTTCTATGGCAACAAATGTAAAAAAAATAAACAAATTACAATGGTGGAGTTTTACCGGTAGGGGACCATATTGCTTGGCAATCTCTTGTTTATTCTAACGACAAGCCAACATAGTTATTTCCAAACAAATACTCATTTGTAATTAAAATGTACACCGAGGTCTACTTGTTGGTCAGATAATGTTGACCCATCGAAACTTATTTGCCACATTGTCAGGTACCCCACATTGTCTCCCATAAAACGGTTACGCCGTAAGTTACTTTATAGATATACCAGTGTTTAAGCTTTACAAAAACAAGAACTTATCCCTTTATTACAATTATTATTTTAAGAGACGTACCCATCATGAAATGAAGGCTGCATAACCGGTCATTGTGAAGAGGTTCCTAAGGCTTGTGCGGTTTGTCGAACTGCACACGCTTCATTGCAGTAACCCATTTTTTCTTTCTTCGTCTTTCTTCGGATAGCGATAGAAATGAATATCAGATCCCTTTGTGTGCCTCTGTGTGCACCCTGGCGCACAACAACTTGTTGGCATATGTCACGGAGTGGTTTATAAGTGACATGCGGTTCAAGCCTTGATCATGGAAATGATAATAGAGACAGATGAAATTGTAAATACAGTCCAACCCCTCTTAAGCAGCAAGTCAAGGGAAACGGACACATTGGCTGCTTTAGCGGGGTGGCCTCTTAAGAGAGGGTTGGGTCATAGGGAGTCTGGAGTTGATGAGTGCATGGCAAACTGTTCAATTTTTATGCCCCCCTTCGAAGAAGAGGGGGTATATTGCTTTGCACATGTTGGTCGGTCTGTCTGTCGGTCGGTCCGTCCACCAGGTGGTTTCCGGATGATAACTCAAGAACGCTTAGGCCTAGGCTCATAAAATTTCATAGGTACATTGATCATGACTCGCAGATGACCCCTATTGATTTTGAGGTCACTAGGTTAAAGGTCAAGGTCACCGTGACCCGAAATAGTAAAATGGTTTCCGGATGATAACTCAAGAACGCTTATGCCAAGGATCATGAAACTTGATAGGTAGATTGATCATGACTTGCAGATGACCCCTATTGACTAGGTCAAAGGTCAAGGTCACGGTGACCCGAAATAGTAAAATAGTTTCTGGATGATAACTCAAGAACGCTTAGGCCTAGGATCATGAAACTTGATAGGTAGATTGATAATGACTGGCAGATGACCCCTATTGATTTTCAGGTCACTAGGTCAAAGGTCAAGGTCACGGTGACCCGAAATAGTAAAATGGTTTCCGGATGATAACTCAAGAATGCTTATGCCTAGGATCATGAAACTTCATAGGTACATTGATCATGACTCGCAGATGTCCCCTATTGATTTTCAGGTCACTAGGTCAAAGGTCAAGGTCACGGTGACCCGAAATAGTAAAATGGTTTCCGGATGATAACTCAAGAACGCTTATGGCTACGATCATGAAACTTCATAGGTAGATTGATCATGACTCGCAGATGACCCCTATTGATTTTCAGGTCACTAGGTCAAAGGTCTATGTCACGGTGACCCGAAATAGTAAAATGGTTTTCGGATGATAACTCAAGAACACTTATGGCTAGGATCATGAAACTTCATAGGTACATTGATCATGACTCACAGATGACCCCTATTGATTATCAGGTCACTAGGTCAAAGGTCAAGGTCACAGTGACAAAAAACAAATTCACACAATGGCTGTCACTACAACGGAGAGCCCATATGGGGGGCATGCATGTTTTACAAACAGCCCTTGTTGTATAAACAAATTGGTAAATATGTGTACATAAACTAAACAATGTATAGACTTATTGTTTTTGCCCTGTCTGTTGGTTGGTCTGTTGGTTGGTTGGTTTGCATGCATGTGTATCTCATTGAGCTGCACATTTTGAGTGGTGAAAGGTCAAGGTCAAGGTCATCCTTCAAGGTCAGAGGTCAAATATATGTGGCCAAAATCGCTCATTTTATGAATACTTTTGCAATATTGAAGATAGAAACTTGATATTTGGCATGCATGTGTATCTCATGGAGCTGCACATTTTGAGTGGTGAAAGGTCAAGGTCAAAGTCATCCATCAAGGTCAGAGGTCAAATATATGTGGCCCAAATCGCTTATTTTATGAATACTTTTGAAATATTGAAGATAGCAACTTGATATTTTGCATGCATGTGTATCTCATGGAGCTGCACAATTTGAGTGGTGAAAGGTCAAGGTCAAGGTCATCCTGAAAGGTCAAAGGTCAAATATATGTGGCCCAAATCGCTTATTTTATGAATACTTTTGCAATATTGAAGATAGCAACTTGATATTTGGCATGCATGTGTATCTCATGGAGCTGCACATTTTGAGTGGTGAAAGGTCAAGGTCATCCTTCAAGGTAAAAAATATGGGTCAAAATTGCTCATGTAATGTCACTTCTGCAATATTGAAGCTAGCAATTTTATATTTTTTTATTTCTTCCTTTCTAAAATCAGCTATAAAACAAAATTTTCATTCGAAAAAAAAAAAATAATATTCATTTTTCAATATCGTCATCAATATCATCATTATCAGAATCAAGTCAATGAAAAAGAATCATTCTCATGATTCATTGTTTACACAATGCGCGTTGTATGGCCCCAATGCAATTAAGATGGGAACAGTTGTGAATCAGTTTTGAGTGAATAACTCGCGTGTAACTATCAAACGGTAATTTAATTGGTTTATTGCAGTTTTATGGATTTGTAATACCTACCGCACAAATTGGTCCCGACAGTGATCTTCTCCCCAATAAAATCGTGGCCAGTTACTTAAGAGACTGATAATAGCAACCGGGTGTAATCCTCCTGGCAATCGTGCTTTTCATGCATAAATTATAAAAACATTTTTTCACCGCGTAAAGGGTTTTATCAAAATTAATATATTTAAATCATTGTAAATATAAAACAAATATAAATGCATTGTTTAATTCCCAAATGAGAATACCGTAATAATTTGTAATCCGAAACACACTCCTGATTGTTTTATGTTAACGAGACGTTTACAAATTCTAGCATCAAAAAAGCCCGCATGTATTTCCTTTGTCCCGACAAAAGCGCGCGAAAATTATGCACCAATGTACAATGTCACGTGAAAAGCGTGCGTGTATTGATTTTTGGATAAAAACTTTGTAGCACAGAGAACATGTAGATCAGTTGATTTCGGCTAAAAGTTTCGTTGTTCTTTTTAACTTTTAATTGGCCGATAATTGTCATAATGTGTGATTGAAATAGTATGATTCAACAACTACAAATACATGTAATAAATTATAAATTAATAATCTCTTTTCCAGTAATAATAGGTGATATTCGCACATGCGGAAACAAAAAGATAAAACGGTCGCATATTGCTTTTAACCCGATAACCTGATAATCCGCCGCTAATTAATTGCAATTTGCAAACTGGCTGTCAAAATGTTTATCACACATCAGGCTTCAGTACTACAGAGCCTTAACCCTGACTTGAAGTAAGTATCGATTTTACCGCCGTTGCGTCGGTGTAATTTTGCCAATGTACATGACTGACTTACTCGCGCGAGACCACTCATATGGGGGAAATTTAACATTTGGGATGCAAAATTGCTGGCCGCTGGCCGGAGAAACGGGGTTACCACTTAAGATGGGTGCATTATATACTGTTTATCGACGGTCGCGGCACAGACCGGCCGCCTACACGGGGCGACCGGCGATGAGGGGTGACCAGAAGTAGGGGTTGGACTGTACTTCATTTAATAGATGTCTTAATATTTGCTACATTTTATTCTAAAACACTAATGTTAGTAGGAACAGCATGCATGTTAGTTTATCCTTATCGCTATCAGATAATATTGTACCAATATTTTTTTAAATAAAAATAACAATCATAAAGTCACTGGCTGACTAAAAATGTCACAGCTGTCAACAGATAATACCACTCTCCCACTAGGTCCTCAACCCTTTGGTGGCGCCCTATGTGTCCACCCGATCGCGACACGGATTGCTCTCGCCTGACCTTGGGTCCTCTGGCGGCGTCCAATGTATCTTGCTTACTGCGGCACAGATTACCCTCGCCCGACCCTCGGTCCTCTGGCGATGTCCAACACTTGCCAGAACAATCCTCGTTGTGGTGCGTCCCGGTTGGCCCTTGTTGCTGATACCCGCCTTCTCTCAGAATTGGCAGCTGTCTGCCCAACTGTCGTTGGTGGTGGCCTCTGCCTCACTCACCCGGAAATCTCCCGTTGGGTGATGCCTGTTTTCTGCATCCACCCGGAAACTGGGATCTATTTATTGAAAATAATCCCTCACCATGACATTGTGTGGTTTTGTACACATTATATTCATTATTACATTAAGACAGCCAGCATTTAATCACTAAATCTATTAACACATAGACAATTTCAAGTACACATGCATAACTACAGTATTAACAGAAAAAAATCCAAATACCATCTAAACATTAACATAAACATTAATTCAATTTCAGGGGCGTAGCTAGCATTTTTGGAGCTGTAAGCCCGGATATGATACATAAAAAAGGGGGTCTGGGGGTACTCCCCCTGAAATTTTTAAAACCCTATAACGCCTTTGGTGGGCTTTCAAGCATATCTAGACAAATAATAAGATAAGAAAATTTAAGACTTTGGCCTGTTTTCTTTGATACTTTACTGTTTTTTAGAAGCGAGTTAGAATATATACACATAGAAAGAAGTAGAGTTGATAATCGGAAGATATGTCCCTTGAACATGACCACAATCCATTGTCTGAGAATTATGTCAATATGAAATGCAGATTTCTAACACCTCACCCCTCTCAGGGTCAACATTTTAATACGTTTTTCGAAGTTGATTCATTTTTATTTTTTTCATGTTTAAAAAAAATTGTAGGCCCGGGCCTGCTGTGCCATATAGCAGCTACGCCCCTGAATTTATATTTAATAAATGTTACTTGGTTTTTAATCTCAGAAGCTAGCAGGGTTTCAGTGCAAAAATTTACTTATTAAATAAATATTTACCCCAGTTCCTATAAATATATTATCCAAATATCTGCCCCTTGGGCACCTTTTCCAGAGCGTCCAAACTGCTCGCAATTAACGACGGCACTGAGTTGATTTGAAATTTCTGGGAACATTGGGTGTAAAATAAACGATTCACTGATCTGTTGTTTATCAACTGGGCATGCCTTTGCTATAAAATGCCAGAGTTCATGATTAGTTTGCATCCCAGAGCCCTATTATTTTGATAACCCAGGCCACATCAAGAACAAGCACAGATTAGGTTTGAAGTAGGGGAATTTAACATTGCACATGTACAAAGCATGAATCTAGAATTTTTACAGCATGTTTAAAAATAAAATCTAAATATAACATCGTCCACGCTTTATTTATCTCCTGTGTTTGCGTCTTCTTTTTGCATACCAATTTTTAGCTCCACTGGCCAGAGGCAAGCGGGGCTTATGTCATGGTCCTGTGTCCGTCGTGCGTGCATCCATGCGTGCGTGCGTCCATGTGTTAACTTTTTCTTTAAACATCTTCTCCTAAACTACAAGTCCAATTCTGACAAAACTTCTCAAATGTTCCTGGGGTCAACCTTTTTCAATTTTGTTCAAATTATGCCCCTGGGGTCAAATTTGACCCCGCCCCGGGGGTTAATAAATTGAACATATGCTTATATAAAGCCTATTTTGTTCAAACTTTAAAAACTTCTTGTCCATAACCATAGGGCCTAGTGCTACCACATTTGGTATGTAGTGACATCTATTAGTCCTCTACCAAATTTGTTCAAATTATGCCCCTGGGATCAAATTTGACCCTTCCCCGGGGGTCACAAAAATGAATATATGCTTATATAAAGCCTATTTTGTGCAAACTTTAAAAATTCTCTTGTCCATAACCATAGGGCCTAGGGCTGTCAAATTTGGTATGTAGTGACATCTAATAGTTCTCTACTTTGTTTGTTCAAATTATGCCCCTTGGGTCAAATTTGACCCTGCCCTGGGGGTCACAAAAATGAACATATTCTTAAATAAGGCCTATTTTGTGCAAACTTTAAAAAAATTCTTGTCCATAACCGTATGGCATAGGGCTGCCAAATTTGGTATGTAGTGACATCTAATAGTCCTCTACCAAATTTGTTCAAATTATGTCCCTGGGGTCAAATTTGACCCTGCCCCGGGGGTCACGAAAATGAACATATGCTTATATAAAGCCTATTTTGTGCAAACTTTAAAAATCTTCCTGTCCATAACCGTAGGGCCTAGGGCTACCAAATTCGGTATGTAGTGACATCTAATAGTTCTTTACTTAGTTTGTTCAAATTATGCCCCTGCCCTGGGGGTCACAAAAATGAACACACACTTAAATAAGGCCTATTTTGTGCAAACTTTAAAAATCTTCCTGTCCATAACCGTATGGCATAGGGCTACCGAATTTGGTATGTAGTGACATCTAATAGTCCTCTCCCAAGTTTGTTCAAATTAAGCCCCTGGGATCAAATTTGACTGTTCCCCAGGGGTCACAAAACTGAGCATATGCTTATATTGGGCCTATTTTGTGCAAACTTAAAAAAAATTCTTGTCCATAACCATTGGGCCTATTTCTAACAAATTTGGTATGTATAAAAATCTTAAAGTTCTCTACCAAATTTTTTCAAATTATGTCCCTGGGGTCAAATTTGACCCTGCCCCGGCGGTCACAAAAATGAACATATGCTTAAATAAGGCCTAGTTTGTGCAAACTTTAAAAATCTTTTGTTCATAATTATAGAGCCTAGTGCTACTAAATTTGGCATGTAGTGACATATTATAGTCCTCTACCAAATTTGTTCAAATTATTCCCCTGGGCTCAAATTTGACCCTGCCCCGGGGGTCACAAAACTGAACATATGCTTATATAAAGCCTCTTTTATGCAAACTTTAAAAATCTTCCTGTCCATAACCATTGGGCCTAGGGCTACCAAATTTGGTATGTATTAAAATCTTAAAGTTCTATACCAAGTGTGTTCAAATTATGCCCCTGGGGCCAAATTCATATATAAAAATGCTCACCCTGCCAACTTTAAGCGCCCAGTGGGACGAGGGATAGAAAGAGAAAGTCACATGCTTGAGTACATTTCAACCCATGCGCATTGCACGCTTTTTTTGCATAAAAAACAGTGGAGCGATATAGGGCCATCATGGCCCTCTTGTAACTGGATACAACACGCAGACATGTGCGCGTGACGTCATGCATCAACTGGTCTATACATAATATCCTTCAAAATACAGTTTCACGATTATTCTTGATAACTTCCATGTTACAACATTAAAAAATGTACTGTGTGTTGCAGTCATTTTTCTCCCCAATACATTTTTGTATATATCAAAATGGACAATATCCAAGAAAACGATCCTTTGATGTTTTGAACATTGTTTTACTTTGTATGCCTCCGGATCGAAAGATCGGGGTATATTGTTTTTGGCCTATCTGTCATTGTATGTGTCCGTGTGTGTGTGTCCCAAAACTTTAACCAAAACTTTAACATTCTTCATAACTTTTGCAATATTGAATGTAGCAACTTGATATTTGGCATACATGTGTATCTTATGGAGCTGAACATTTTGAGTGGTGAAAGGTCAAGGTCATCCTTCAAGGTCAAAAGTAAAAAAAATCAAAGCGGTGCATTAGGGGGCATTGTGTTTCCGACAAACACATCTCTTGTTTGAAATAGTATTATGATCTTTAATAATTGCCCCCCAAAAACTGTTTGATGCCTTTTATTTAAATAGATTAAAAGTAATTACATGTGCTACATGTACATATACAGCCATTAATCAAGGTGTGAATGCATAATGATGTTAAATTCAACAAACACAATAATTAATTAATTATAAACCTTTGATCGCATTGTTAAAAGTTAACACTTTTAATCATAATGCACTGAATATTCTTCACAACGCATTCAGTGTTTCCTTTCTTTCTTATGTCTTAGTAGTGAGCTGCTGTACGCGAAGTTCTTCCCACAAAGACATGCAAATCGTTTTCCGGACTGTTGAATGTTTTTGTGCCTCTTAACGGATGATTGGTCTGCAAAGTCCTTATTACAAACGTCGCATACATGCTCTGTAATACCAAGGCAGCATTTTTAGCTCTTCTTCCAAAGGCAGAAGAGCTTATGGGATGGCATGGTTTCTGTCTGTCTATGTGTGCATTAGACTTTTCTTTTTTATCCAATAAAGTCCACAGTTTTCATCCGATTCTTTTCAAACTTGTTCAGTGTCTTTATATTAATGAGGACTCGAACCCTATTGATTTTCAGGTCAGTGGGTCAAAGGTCAAGGTCACAGTGACTCGAAATAGTAAAATGGTTTCCGGATGATAACTCAAGAATGCTTAGGCCTAGGATCATGAAACTTCATAGGTACATTTATCATGACTGGCAAATGACCCCTTTTCATTTTCAGGTCACTAGGTCAAAGGTCAAGGTCACAGTGACTCGAAATAGCAAAATGGTTACTTTTTCATGTTTATCCGATAAAGTCCACAGTTTTCATCTGATTCTTTTCAAACTTGTTCAGTGTCTTTATATTAATGAGGACTCGAACCCTATTGATTTTCAGGTCACTGGGTCAAAGGTCAAGGTCACAGTGACTTGAAATAGTAAAATGGTTTCCAGATGTTAACTCAAGAATGCTTAGGCCTAGGATCATGAAACTTCATAGGTACATTGGTCATGACTGGCTGATGACCCCTATTGATTTTCAGGTCACTAGGTCAAAGGTCAAGGTAACAGTGACTCGAAATAGTAAAATGGTTACTTTTTCTTGTTTATTCGATAAAGTCTACACTTTTCATCCGATTCTTTTCAAACTTGTTCAGTGTCTTTATATTAATGAGGACTCGAACCCTTTTGATTTTCAGGTCACTGGGTCAAAGGTCAAGGTCACAGTGACTCGAAATAGTAAAATGGTTTCCAGATGTTAACTCAAGAATGCTTAGGCCTAGGATCATGAAACTTCATAGGTTCATTGATCATGACTGGCTGATGACCCCTATTGATTTTCAGGTCACTAAGTCAAAGGTCAAGGTCACAGTGACTCTGTTTATAGCAGTAGAGCGATTCAGGCCCTCATGGGCCTCTTGTTTTTGTCTTGTCTTGGTATATCTGTTGCTGAATTCCCTTTCACATTCTGCGCATGTGTAAGGCTTTATCCCTGTATGTGTGTTCATACAATCATTATATTTCTGCTTTTGTTGAAACACTTGTTTGCAGTCTTTAAACGGGCATGTCATCCATTGCTTAGCATCCTCCTCCTCTTGATGGACAAGTTGAGTATGTGATTTTAAGTTTGACTTGTACATGAACGATTTTCCACATTTAACACAGAGGTGACTCTTGTTGTGTTTGGCTTTCTCGTGGTGTACAAGTGTGTCTTTACTGTTGAAGTAATGAGCTCATATTGTGCACTCAAATATGTAGCGGTTTGCATGGCCTCTGGTGTGCTCTCCTGCTGGTATAAGTACACTTCTGGCGTTGATGTCCACTGAAGTTGTTAACGATCCTGTACATCATGACAACTTTGGTCGTTTGATGTCTGGATTCAAGTGTTGTCCAACCGAGCTTGTTCATCATTTCAGAAATTTCCGAACAAACACAAAAAAGATGTTGAAACCTTTTGGCATCATGTTCTACTGCAACTCCATCTGTTTCATGCACTTCTCTCAACACTTCCGAAATGAACATTTCTCTCCCCACCCACCCGGCAGTTTCACAAGCACAGTTTCCTGGCCAAAATCCAATAAATGGCATGTTTTTGGAGCTGTACTAAACGTGCAGAACCTCAATATTTACGCACAACCACCACAGTAAACCAAATGCGCAGTATATATTCCAAATACTAATAAAAACATCATTCAATTCTTTACACGTGTTGACACACTGCGAAGACGTGAGCGACTGCACTGACCTTGACATGTTACAACGGTTAAAAGTTTTGCCTTTAAAATGTATAATATATGCTTTCAATTTGTGTAATATAGTATTGATGCTTAAAAAGTTTTGTTGAAACAGCGTTATTAAATTACATTAAATGGCGCTACTTTTCGTGTTGAGGAACAATGCTATTTATAGAAAGATTCATATGCGATAAACGAATGCAGCGGCTCCAGGGCATAGCGATTATTTTTCATTATTTCGTGAAAAACGGGGTGAGTGGTGTCAGTGGTATGATAAACAGAAAAACAGGTTACTGCCTGATCGTTTTGTAATATATCAGGCTCGGCACGAATAAAATAACAGCTCTGCAAGCCTCCCCATTATTTTATTCTAAGCCTTGCCTGATTTATTACAAAACAATCAGGCAGATCTCTATTCTCTATATCCTCGACGTAAGCTGCCATTGTTAATTAACTGAAATAAATGAAGGGTAACGATTAAATAGGGACATGTATATGATATCGCCACATTGGTGCAAAAAGGTACCATACGACATTTTTGTCAAAAATGACATTTTAGTATATTTCATTCTGACTTTGTATAATCTACATTTTGTAAAAATATCTAAGCTGTAGCTTGTAAGGTTCCAAAAATATAGGACTATGTAAAAAGGTACCAAGTGAAAATTTCAACATTTGTTTGTGCAAAAAGGTACCATGTGACACATGGTACCTTGTTGCACCAAAGGTGCATGGGAAAATTAAATATCAGAGCAAAAAGGAACCATGACACATGGTACCGTTTTATTCTTCTGGTAGGGTGGCATATAGCAGTTGAACTGTCCGTCAGTATGTCAGTCCGTCCGTCTGTCCGAACAAAAACAACACACTTTAACGTTGGCTATAACTTTTGCAATATTGAAGATAGCAACTTAATATTTGGCATGCATGTGTATATCATGAAGCTGCACATTTTGAGTGGTGGAAGTTCAAGGTCAAGGTCATCCTTCAAGGTCAAAGGTAAAAAATAAAAATTCAAAGCGGTGTTCTCATGAAGCTGTACATTTTAAGTGGTGGAAGTTCAAGGTCATCCTTCAAGGTCAAAGGTCAAAAAAAATAATTTTCATTTCAAAGCGGCGTTTTCATGAAGCTGCACATTTTGAGTGGTGGAAGTTCAAGGTCAAGGTCATCCTTCAAGGTCAAAGGTAAAAAAAAATAATTTTTATTTCAAAGCAGCGCAATAGGGGGAATTGTGTTTCTGACAAACACATCTCTTGTTGTAGACATGAAATGAATTTGTCCATAGTTTTTTTTTATATCAATGTGTTAAGTGGGTACATTTTAGCACTACAGGTCACAATATACCAAATAGTTTCCTTATATAATTCAATGTAAAAGCGACAACTTTAAGCCAAAATAAAGGCAACATTTTGCGCATAGAGACCCTCATAACCATACCTTTTCTGAAAAAGCATTCTTAGCTGAATTGATTTAAAAAATAAAAAAGGTATGTCATGTTCAAACCAAAAAAGAACTTTTCGCTAATCAAAATGGACTGTTTTCTCACCTTTTTTTACCGGCTACTCTCCAGAAAAGAGGTGTCGCCAAACCGTGTTGTTTCCTCCTGTAGTCTCAAATCTGAAACACCACATTGATTTATTAGTGCATACCAATGCCTTACCTAATAAGAAGAAAAGTTATTCTGCGAAAGAACACAACAACAAATGTATAATCCATAACAACATATCTTTCATTGATGCACTTTTACTTTTTAAGAGATTACAACCCTTCATGAAAAATTTATTTAGTATATTGTAACCTATAAGAGCAAGATATAATGCATATAATCATAATTCCTTGCATAGAAGTATATAACTATGATTACCCCATCACCATACCAATTTTGGCCATGATATCTTTTCATGGCAATCATACATCCTTTTTCCTAACACACCCCTTTTCCAACCAAAGCTTGCCTGATAAGCCTTCTTCTGGCTGAGCTACCCGATAGCCCTTTTGGGCTGTTTTCTTTAACTTTTCAGATAAATGTAACAACTGAAACATCAGAAACATGCATGGGGGTGCTATGTGGGCTGAGGACAGGTTATCTGTGTCAGTGTTTTGGCTCCAATATATTTTACTGGTGTGTTTTCTGTTACTTTTTTTTATGTCCCCCACTATAGTAGTGGGGGACATATTGTTTTTGCCCTGTCTGTTGTTCTGTTGGTCTGTCTGTTTGCGCCAACTTTTACATTTTGCAATAACTTTTGCTATCTTGAAGATGGCAACTTCATATTTGGCATGCATGTGTATCTCATTTTGAGTGGTGAAAGGTCAAGGTCTAGGTCATCCTTCAAGGTCAGAGGTCAAATATATGTGGCCAAAATCGCTCATTTTATGAATACTTTTGCAATATTGAAGATAGCAACTTGATATTTGGCACGCATGTGTATCTCATGGAGCTGCACATTTTGAGTGGTGAAAGGTCAAGGTCGAGGTCATCCTTCAAGGTCAGAGGTCAAATATATGTGGCCCAAATCGCTTATTTTATAAATACTTTTGCAATATTGAAGATAGCATCTTGATATTTGGCATGCATGTGCATCTCATGGAGCTGCACATTTTGAGTGGTGAAAGGTCAAGGTCAAGGTCATCCTTCAAGGTCAGAGGTCAAATATATGTGGCCCAAATCGCATATTTTATTAATACTTTTGCAATATTGAAGATAGCAACTTGATATTTGGCATGCATGTGTATCTCATGGAGCTGCACATTTTGAGTGGTGAAATGTCAAGGTCAAGGTCATCCTTCACAAGGTCAAGGTCATCCTACAAGGTCAAACATCATATAGGGGGACATTGTGTTTCACAAACACATCTTGTTTTTGACCAAAAATTGTCAAATTTTAAGCATATTTTGGTAAAAAAATGTTATTTTACCCATAAACATGCAACAGTCAATGCCATTAGATAGATCAAAGTAACTTTGAAGTGTAAACATTAACAATCTTCCAGTAATTGGTCCTTTGATGCTCTTAATTGCCTAATTAGTAAAGAAACAATGTTTGTAGCAGCCCCTTTAATGAAAACAACACCCATTAAAGATGCAGGTATAAAATGGTCATTCAGCCTCAAAACTGCAGAAAGTAGTCAATTTACAATGCCTATTCACCTTGAAATTGCTTGGAAATAACAATTGTGTACTTTTTGTGCAAAAACTGGGACTTTTAAAGACCTTAAAGAGGCATATGTGGTCAGAATGGTGTTTGTTAGTAAGAAAAAGCAAAAATTGCTCGACATTGGGTTCAAAAGGGGGGAAACTAGTGGAATTAGATGGATAAAGAACAAATATGGAAAGGACACAAGTGCCAGCACTAGGTATGAGAGGCTAGAGAGATCTGCCTTTAACGCTCGGATTCATACAAGTGACAATATTCTTACTTTTCGTGACGTAGACGGTTCTGAAACACCAATTAAGCCGTTGCGTCCACGAGTGAATAGGGCCAGCTATGTAGACCGGTTCAGACTTCCAGCTTCATGGAAAGTCCATCCCGACTTGCGAACTAACAAGATCTATGTTCCTGCTCTACTGCAAACTATGATGTCCACTGAAAATAGAAAACATAGGTTGTGCAATAGCAAATGTCGGGGAGACTTGGTCATTGACGGCGCTGCATCCATAAAGTGGGGCTTTGGATGGAAAGAGAGGCTGAAATGTACCAGATGCCTATATGTTGGCAAACACTACAAGCTGTTCAATGAAGTCACTACCAAGGGTAAGGGAAGGAGATCAGCACAGATCAATATTGGCTTTCAGATAGGTGTGGCCAGTACTTCCATTGGAAACACAAGTTCGCGCAGAATAATGAACGCTAGCAACATCATTGCACCTACTCCTTGTGTGATGCAGAAACAAGGGAACAAAGTGTGGGCTGCCCTGAAGTGCATGAATGACAATAGCATGGCAGCTGTAAGGAAAAACTTAGTTGATGAAAATGCACAAATTGGACAAAAGACGCCTCTATGGTCAACGTTGAAGGGGACACGTGTTACAACAACCCAATTTTCAACTCTGACGCGACACCGTTTCAAGCCGGAACCATAGCCGTCACCACCATGTGTGACAATAACACAAAAAACAAACAAATCTTGGGAGTACATGTAGCAAATAAACTAAGCAGAGCTGTCTCAGTGCTCAGAAATAAGGGAAAACAAGCCCCAATCATAGGGGGCATTGTTCGGAAAATGTTTTGGAACATGAACAAATAGGGGATGAAGGGAAATGGAGCAGGGCGTTAAGTACCCAGATATCCCAGGATATTAAAATAGCCAACTTCACATGTGATGGGGACAGCAGAGCTTTTCAAGGAGTTAGCAGCTCTCAGAGCCACAGAGTAGGCCATTTAAAGGACCTCAGGCATTTAGGGAACTCCATGAAGAGAGAGATCAACAAAGCGCCAATCTCTAAGGACATGCTGCAGGCCATACAAGGTCAAGTGTTAGAAATCGGTTTTCGCTGTCAGTGAAATCCAGGTGTATGGCCGAGCTGAAAGCGGCTCACAAGACACATCAGGGCAAAATAGCGACTTTGAAGAGGGTAATGTCAGAGGTGATATCCACTATTGTATTATGCTTCCGGGGTTACTGCGGAAACCAGTGCGCCAAGAACAGTTACGTTTGTTCGGGAAATAAAAGGCAAGCAAAAAACTTTATGCCAGCAAACGTCAAGGTGAAAATGGTGGCTAGTGACCAAGAAGTACTGAAAAAGTGTATTGAAATGGTGCTAGGTCCCTTGGCTCTGGAAGCCACCAAACTTCTGACCACAACACAGAAATGTTAAGCAGTGAATAGGTCCTATCAAGCAGTGGTCCCCAAAAATGTCACTTTCTCCCGTAACTGTGTGGGTCGTATCCATGGGCAGGTACACAAATTGAACCAGGGTTATGCGGACTCAGTACTAGAAAAGACAGGTCAGCTTAAAGCAACCTTAACACCGGGATCCAAGGCCATCGGGCAGATAGCCTATGAGGACCGCAGCATTCGAAACCGAAAGCGGCAGTCGAAAGTCACCAAAGCACGTGCTTTACGTGCAAGCACAAGGGATAGAAAATACAGACTGCATGAGGAGATGCACTATTGCAGAGGAATAAGTGATCCTAAACCAGATTACAGCAGCCTGCCACACCTTCAGCATTATAAATATGCATAAAGAAGATGCCTAGACAGTTCTGTTTTGAAATCTTACATGCTCACTGACTGCGGACTTTTCCACGACAGATCTTTCGGATGCCGTCCTCACAGCGCCTGAAAGATTGTGCAATAAACATAATAAAAACCTGTAAACAGTGAAAAAATATATACATATGTATTCATGTGCTTAGTGCTAAGAGGCTCGTTGAATAATTATGTATATAATAATGCTTGTTGTAATGCTTGTTATATGTTTTTACCGAATAAACAGTCAGGAGCCGGACCATATCCATTGCATTTTTTGAATTGGTAGCATGTCCTTCGACCAATATTTGTCGACAGAGGCTCAATAGTCAAATGACACGCATTGACACACAGGCTGTGGCCACACAGGTGACTGACCAAGTCATTTCGGCCCAGTGCAACCCTTAGGCGACACATAACGGCTACTCTGTGAGCCAAGTATGACCGCCCTTTTTCATCAGAGGGCATTTTCACCCATATTCTGCCATAATGGAGCTGGTAACCATTGGTGGTACACCCAGTCCAGACTAAACAGTCTGAATCTGGGCTTTTTAAGCATTGTTCAACTAGTCTGTCCTGCAATTGTACCTAAAAAAACCATGTTTGTCTTCCATTTTTTATTTTACAGACGACACACTTGTTTAAGCCAAAGTGAGTTTAGGTCACAACATACCAAATAGTTTCCTTATATAATTCAATGTAAAAGCGACAACTTTAAGCCAAAATAAAGGCAACATTTTGCGCATAGAGACCCTCATAACCATACCTATTCTGAAAAAGCATTCTTAGCTGGATTGATTTAAAAAATGAAAAAGGTTTGTCATGTTCAAACCAAAAAAGAACTTTTCGCTAATCAAAATGGACTGTTTTCTCACCTTTTTTTTTACCGGCTACTCTCCAGAAAAGAGGTGTCCGCCAAACCGTGTTGTTTCCTCCTGTAGTCTCAAATCTGAAACACCACATTGATTTATTAGTGCATACCAATGCCTTACCTAATAAGAAGAAAAGTTATTCTGCGAAAGAACACAACAACAAATGTTTAATCCATAACAACATATCTTTCATCGATGCACTTTTACTTTTTTAGAGAGAACAGCCCTTCATTAAAAATTTATTTAGTATATTGTAACCTACAATGAATACACTTTCCAGACCCAGGTAACAATCAATTGGTTTATGTTGTACCATTTGACTCAGCAATGAATACACTTTCCAGACACTGATAACACTATCAAACTATCCTGTTACTCTAAAATGTCTTGAAATAAGCAGATGATAATTATGAGGGTGAAGTGTTTGCACCTTCAGTTGGTGATTATTAAAGTGAAAAGAGCAGACAAATACTGAGATTTTATACATATGCCTTTGTTCATGTTATTCATAGAAGGAGATGGAAAATATTAAAATTGTAAGTATATTTTTATTGCGAAATTAAAGTCATATACCAGTTAGTTATGAAAACAATGAAAACATAATAATAAATATTAAACTTACATCCTTTTTGAAAGAGTTAATTTCCTATTATAAAACTACCATGGATGGTAGTAATTTATTTCTGGGCAGTCACGAGAAGAACATCTTTAAATGTACTGACGTTTCAAATGGTAGCTTGTAATTTCACTTTTTTTACAGAAATAAGTTTTAATGTTATTTAAACAGTATAATCAATAGATTTACTTTATGGTGGTATTTGCTTAACAGAAAGAAGACGAGGTTTGGTCCGATGAAGAAGTTGATCATACATTTACACAGACTGTTGGACTTGACCGAGACCAAAATTACAAGAATTTATAAAATGCTTAAAAAGATACAATCAGTCAAATGCTTGACAATTTCAATTGTATTAGTTTTTCCGCTTTTTCAATTGTTTTCTGTCAAAGGAACATCTCTCCTTCACTGCGTCATTCAGCATCTTGTCTGGAAAGTTTTGCCCAATATTTTTCTTGCAACAGGAATTCACATGTTCTGGAATTAAAATTATGAACATTTACTGGTCTTTGAAACCAAGTGGTTGATGACATGAAGTGAATTGTCAAAAATTGAAATATATATGAAAATTTTACAACAAACATGGAATTATTGCACACAAATATGAAAGTTTATAACACACAAATATTTTCAAAATTATTCAACACAAATATCAGAATTATACTGAATATATATCAAAATATTGCATACGTATATGAACTTTTAGAACATTATGAAAATATCGAACATAAATATGAAACTATACAATATATATTTGTAATGCAATACATGTATTGGATTTTAGCATATATATATTTGACTTTTTACAACATACATAATGCAACTATAGCACACAAAAATGAAAATATAGAGCATATATATTCAAATATACTACATTAGCCTGGAAACATTGAATTTTGCAACGTTTGACATGCCATACAGAAGCTGCGTTTAATATTTGTTACCTTTCGTATTTTAATTTTCTCCTGATCCAACACTGGCTTTTCTTCATCCCCTGGTCTAGCTCTACCTATTCCCAATCCCCTACACATAGCCAATTTTTCTAATGTGAATACATCAGACAGCAGGGCCCTCAATCTATCAAATCTGCTGCCGAAAAGTATACCACCTGAAAAGTATACTTTTTTCCCCTTTTGGGGGGAAAAATTCCCCCTAAAAAAAAAAAATTTTTTTTTTTTTTTTAATAGAAATATGTATCTCATGATTATTATATCTCAATTCTATTTCAATTTAATCTTTTCAAACATACTAAATTATGAAAAATGCAATGAATATAATGCAAAAATGTACAAATGTAATAATGAGAGAGTAAGTAAAAAACTCCCCCAAAAAGGGAAACGCCGCGAAAATTCCCCCTTCTTAGGGCTGCGGACCCCTTCCCCCAAAGTAGTGTGAGGGCGCTGGGCCACCACTGTCAGTTGTACATATAGTGGAGATTTTCGGGCCCAAAGAGCTTGGGGAACACTTGGCTCACAAGCAGGCATGCAAAGTGGCCCAGGTTGTGGCTCTCCCCTGGATTCTTCGGACCTCTTTCTCCGGTAGCCCTAGCGTGGACGGATCTACCACTGTGTGCCACTGGGGATGTCAATGCTGGCACTTCCACTGAAACAGGTACACTGGTCAAAGCGGAGTCACAACTGAAGCGGGCGCAGTCATGTGAACAGCAAACAGCGCAACTGCGATGGGAACTTCCACTGACAACGGGCCAGACGGCTTAGTAGGAGCGGGTACTGACATACACCCAGCAGAGGATGCAATCGGGGCAGGCAGACTGCACGACTCCAGCGGGGACTTCCAAGGACACTGTGTCAAACATGGTGTGAGCGGGCACAGTCACAGTACCAGCAGTTAGCACAACAGGAGCGGGCAATCCCACTGGACTGATCAGCGCTGCCACCTGTCCCTGGCCTACAGCAACGATACATTCCAACTCATTCCCTTCTCCGTTTTTATGAACCCTGCCTCTTCTTGCCGTTGGTTGAGTCGACGTAGCTAGAGCGGCCATGGAGTAATTCCGATTGATCTGCACCTCTTCAATCTCCCTGTCTTTCATATTGTCTTGCGAAACCCTCGCCAGAACGACTGCTTCTGCCACCTGTCTGGCGTTTCCCCACTGAACTTGGTATCTGCTACCCACCAAGATCTGCAGACAAAATGATCCGGAATATAAACAAATGATTGTTATAACTTGTTTTGTACATTTCTGTGTTATTTTAATAAGATTTCTATCATTTATTCCTATTTACATTTAATTTTTTACATGCACGAGAATTGAGTGGCCATATTGAAAACAGACCAAAATATTAGAACTCGATAAAACAGTATCTTATTAAAACGTATAATATGCTTAAAGATGATGCGGATCAACAAATTACTTAAAACGGATATAATTGGGAATATCGAATAAAAAATGTATTAAAGGGTGAGTGAGGTTTCGTCACAATGCAGTTTCGTCACACTGATTTTATGAAGGAGTTATACTTGACTATTGTTAAACATTTTTTGTTTGTCATTAATAAGTTGTATTTTATTTCTGTAGTACAAATACAAAAATGCAATATGTAATTAGTGAAATTCTACATTTAATAAAACAAAATAAACATTTTCTCCGCATAAGATATTTCAATGATTGATGACTGGATAATGCAAACATATTTATTAATTAGTGCGTTGCAAACAATCAATTAGCGGCACACAAAGAATTGAAGAAAGGTGTCAATCAAAGGTGCTAATTTAGTTTCCCGATATTATTCACACCTATATATTACCATTGTGACAAACTCTAACCGTTTTCAACAGTAAATTCAGTTTGACGAAACTGCACTGTGACGATACCTCAGTAAACAGTATTAACTGCCTAGGGAATCATTATATTATGGGAAAGTCAATTAAAGGGATCTTTTCACGCTTTGGTAAATTGACAAAATTGAAAAAAGTTGTTTCCAATTCGCAAATTTTCGTTTTAGTTATGATATTTGTGAGGAAACAGTAATACTGAACATTTACCATTGTCTAATATAGCCATTATATGCATCTTTTGACGATTTTAAAACCTAAAAATTATAAAGCGTTGCAACGCGAAACGATTGAATAATTTGGAGAGTTCTGTTTTTGTCGTTAAATTTTGTGAAACTACGAAGATTGCTTATATAAGGTATAAAATACTTCAAGTATATCTACTCGGCGGAATAGCTCAGTAGGCTAAAGCGTTTTTACTTCAGGACTCTGGCAGGACTCCAGGGGTCACTGGTTCGAAACCTGGTCCGGGCAATGTTCTTTTCCTTTTTTAAATTTTATTCTTGATTTTTTACTGGAGCTTTTACGATTCAATGTTTACATTTATCGATATAAAGCATTTAATGAATAAGTTAAAAAATGCCAAAATCTGTGAAAAGGCCCCTTAAATGGCACCTATAGAATTCCTGCCAATCAAACATAGAATATTCAGCATTGATAAAGAAACCTGGTATACAAAAATAAATAACTCGCCACTTCTTGAAATCCATATCCTTAACTCTACATATATACATGTACAAGAGTCTCTATTTCAAACATTAACTCACAACCTAGTACCAGCAACTGAAGAGTTGAATCCAGCAGTACTATGCCCAGTCTTTCCTCATCTACTACAAGTTGAACCCAGCAGTACTATGCTCAGTCTTTCCTCATCTACTACAAGTTGAATCCAGCAGTACTATGCCCAGTCTTTCCTCATCTACTACAAGTTGAACCCAGCAGTACTATGCCCAGTCTTTCCTCATCTACTACAAGTTGAACCCAGCAGTACTATGCCCAGTCTTTCCTCATCTATTTGTTTCCCCGTTGCAGTGTAAGGAGCATGTGAATCACAATGACATCAAAACTTAAAATAAGGAAATTTCAAGGCTTGACATATCATAAAACAGTTTTATATTTTAGATTCAACGCATTCTGTCACTGATCATAACACAATCATTATTTTGAAATCCGAAATGTGATGTAAAACATGATTCTTGTCCAGGTTGTGCATCAACTAAAACATGTTTCTCAGAGATATCACCACATAAAATATGGTCTAAAACTTAGGTCTACAAAAATGGTGTAACAATTAGACAAAGAAATCATAGAACTTTTGTAATAGTAATTTAATTTTATAACATGAATTGGACCTGTTGCTTATTTGTATTTCTTTTACAACAATTCTAGTTGGCAATTGATCCAACATGTGTGCTATGTGTTTGAAAAAAAGCAATACCAGTTACCATTTGACATGTTTTGTCTTTGATGTTTTTGCAGGAGTCTTGATAAATTATTTTAAGTGCTTGGATGGCAGAGTGTGCATGATTGCCATATCCTCTTGACATTTGTTGAGATGTGATGACAATTTTCTGTTAACATTATGGTGCACATGAAGATCAAGCCAGTTGTCCCGACATTTTATTGATTTTATTGATGACTAATTGTCTAGCTAATGCCTCAAGTGGTTTGATTATCTCAGTGCAACAGCAGATGTTTTGTCTCAAATTCATTATTTATTAAATTCAAGTTCAGTTATACTCTCGTAATTGTTTACAATTCATGGAAAATAAACAAAAAATGGTATTAATTTAAGAAAGATAGTATGGAGTGGATAAGCAAATAAGCAGGTGAGAATTATAATGAATTTGTCACATACTTCCATTTGCTATTGCTTCCTTTAATCATGTAGAAATAATTTCCAAATCCAAAATCTTCTTTTTTATTGGATGTAGCTCATGTGCGCTTTAAGATATTTTAAGAAGCAAACAACATCGCTTTGCTCAAAATGTATTTTTGCTGCCACAAGTCGAAATGATACATTTGTGAGTAAATTTCAAATTTTTACATATACAAATATTTTAGTTCTGTTTCTTACTCATTTTTAATGTAAGAACATAATAACATTTAATAAAAACCTAGCAAAGGTCCATGCAGAGATATTCATGCTACAGAATGTTGCCTTTGTGTTAGTTTAGGATTGAAATAATCACAATTTCTAGTCATTTTGACCAATCCATTGAAATAGAGCACAATCCAAGTGGTCATATGTGGACTGATGTGGATTTGTCCATGCGTGTCTTGCTTGTTATAATAAATGTGAGTGTGTGCATGGAATAATGGAGGTTTGTCCATGTGCACATAAAAAAATGAAGGTTTTTTAGGTATGAAAATTAAAGAAACAAGTAGAAAACAGGGAAAAGAATTGAACCAAAGTTGATATGCTTTTAAGTTTTGACCTTATTGTCAAGGGCAACATTATAGTTATTGTCAATATAAATCTGTACATTTTAGAGATTGCTTTACCAGAATCAGAATCAGAATTGTTTATTCAGACTTAAGCATTACAAGCTCATCGTCATTTACAATCGTATACAATTACAACAGCATGAAGTAAATACAAACAAAAATATACTCATTTCGAAGAAAGATAAATTTACAATATAATGAGTAAACATGTTAATGTGTTTTCGTGAGAATGTTATAACATAATTTCAAACGTAGTTTAATAATTGCAGCACTAATTGTATTATTCTGCAACAAGTTGCACTGGTGTATTCTGCAACAAGTTGCACTGGTGAATAGAATTATTGTTTCAATCTCATATGGAAGATATTACTCGTTTTTTTGTATGCATTTAAACCTTTGAGTCTTTTTAACAAGGAAAAATACATGAATATGAATTTGTATGATGGGCATATATAACCGCATAATCCAACTTTATATTTGAATGTTATTTTTCATTCGTTGTTAAATGAAATTTATACTTATCGGATAGAAATGCTGATAACTTTAAAGCTGTTTGTAATGAAAATCATATGTCAAAATGTGTTACGCTTACTTGTAGTTAAGTAATGTATTAGTGTTAATAATAGTTCTTTCCCCTTTGTTGACCACGTATACGAAAAACGAAACTATAGTTGGTCTATAGGGATATTGCTCCTTGAGGCAGGGCCCTCACACTACTTTGGGGGAAGGGGTCCGCAGCCCTTAGGAGTGGGAATTTTCGCAGCGTTTCCCTTTTTGGGGGATTTTTTTTACTTACTCTCTCATTATTACATTTGTACATGTTTGCACTAAATTCATTGCATTTTTCATAATTTAGTATGTTTGAAAAGATTAAATTGAAATAGAAGTGAGATATAATCAACATGAGATGAGACACATCTTTCTATTAAAAAAAAAAAGAAAAAAAGATTGCCACCGAAATTCGGCGGCAGATTTGATAGATTGAGGGCCCTGTGAGGGCAATCTTAGTTTTAAAAGTAAAATCTCCATATATATACATTAGTCAATTTAATTTAAATTGTATCATACCCCAGCGTCGACCATCTATGCGAAAAAAGAAATATAGATGATCTAGGAGTATGTATGCGACAAAATTACTTTCGTAGCAGTTACACAAAACTTTAAATATTTGATAAACAAATAAAAATACATATTAAAACCACGAAAATATGATACTTTTGCAATATTCTCTGTAAGTTTCTATTATGTTATTTTTATTTTTTTAAGTTTCACATAGTTTTATCCAGACACATATTTTTCTCATATCCTGTGGAAGATTAAATCCAGATAATCGAATGAAAACCGGAGACTTATCCTGAAACGTTTTCTTCTTTCAGAATCGCTTTTTGGACAGAACGTCTCATTGTTCTTAAGTCTTTGATAGGTATTATGTCTTCAACGTGTTCTACACTGTACACCTTGTTGAGATTAATTGAAAAATTGTAATTTTGGTATAAACTTTGTGGTACATAGACATTTGTATTTACTTATAACCTCACCTCTGCATAAAGTCCTCATCTGTTATGGACATGAAATAGGATGTAAAACAGAATTTCGACTACCTCCAAAATTTGACATTTGAAAAACTGCTTTTTGTAGATTGTGGTATGAGTAGTTCTGACAAAATGTTTTATACAAATGGTGTCTATACAAGATTCTCTGGCCATGTTGACAAAGTTAAAAAAAACTATGGAAGTTCTGATATTTATCCCTCTTCTTAACCACATCAACACTAACATTGAGTTGTTCCCACTTTCCATGATTGTGCCTTGAACAAAATCAGGTTGCTTCTATTTCTAATTAGTCTCTTTCGTACTGCATACATGCCAGAATTTTGTAGGTCCAAAGCGGGACATTCCATAAAAAATTGTCGGGGCATTTGACCAAAAAGCCGGACACCTAAAACGATATATCATTCCGCCTTTACTGTAGTCCGTATAGTACTAACGAAACTCTTGATACTTTTATTCAAGACATAAAACATCTGATATGAAGCATGAAATCTAAAACATAACAATAACAGTTTTATTAAATAAGACAATAGCAAACAACGAAGATAATATTCATCTTTTAAGAGTACAAAATCTGGAACATTACGACAACAATACTCATTATATTACTTCAATGGCAAACATTAACGCAGGGGAGGCTATCCAGTACACTGAAAGTACGGGTTACAGTAAACTTACTTGTCAATTGTCGCGGCCTAATTGGAGTAGGGTCAAACTGTCATGCATAGCACCTCCTTGTTTTTAGCTTAATGGGAGTAGGGTCAAACTGTCATGCATAGCACCTCGTTGTTTTTATTACAATTACACCCAATTACACTAGACAGGATGGGTATCACTTATTGGACTGTTTGTTGCGATTTTGGTATATTGCACATTCGGATTATCCCGCTATTTATGAACTAAACATTGAATGTAAAAGACTCATTAATGACGTAGAGTTAATTTTACAAAACAGTTGTTTTGTAAACCGTTTCAAACAAATACAAAAATAAACACATTTTCAACATTTATTTCATTATAATACAACTATCGATAGCAATAAGCGACCACTATCTTGAAGACCACCATGGTGTGAATGCCCGATAAATCGCTGATAAGGTGTCATAAACAACACTGGTACACACGATAAGTAGAATCGGATTGTTAATTGGGGGCAATAAAGGGATTAGCGGGGGAAAGTGTTAGCGAAACAGAGCTTGAATAGCGAATTTTATTGGGAACCTATAGACCTTGCATCGTTTTTTACGAATGTCGGTACAAATCGTCTCATATCGGGGCGGCGGGACAAAGGGCCCAAAAGCGGGACTGTCCCGCCGAGATCGGGACGT
This sequence comes from Dreissena polymorpha, assembly GCF_020536995.1. Classification (NCBI taxonomy): domain Eukaryota; kingdom Metazoa; phylum Mollusca; class Bivalvia; order Myida; family Dreissenidae; genus Dreissena; species Dreissena polymorpha. The sequence goes on from NC_068362.1 coordinate 2,781,378, forward strand.
ATGGCATGTTTGTGTACTGTCCTCTGTAGTTATAAAAATTTGTTAATTTGGCTAGTGCTCTCTTGGATACAACAACAACACTGATTTCACAGTCTATTACCCACAAATAAAAATGGCATGATTTTAAACTGCATCCCTCAATATGCCAATTAACAATAGTCGATCCCAAGGGGTTGTCACCGTTGTTTCCCTCTTTCCATTAAGAGTCTCAGCATATGTTGCATAATTTTTCCATAGCACTTAAACAATTCTATTTTGCATGAAAGGGCATTCTTTATTGTCTCCTACCGGTTTCACCGGAGGGGACTTATGGTTTGCGCTCTGTGAGTCTGTCTGTCTGTCACACTTTTCTGGATCCTGCGATAACTTTAAAAGTTCTTCATACTTTTTCATGAAACTTGAAACATGGATAGATGGCAATATGGACATTATGCATGTCATTTCATTTTGTTCCTATGTAGAAAATTCTGGTTGCTATGGCAACAAATATATATATTTAAAAATCTGACAATGGTGGAGCCGGTAGGGGACATAATATTGCTTGGCAAAACATGTAGTCGTGTTTATCATAACTTCAATTTATTTATAAAAGTTGTTTACTTTTATATACATGTATGTTCCAATTATTACATTAATAGCTCAGAAAATTATAGAACAATTTTGAATAATAAATCACACAAAATTTTGTGAATTGACAATAGTAACAACTCTTATTATATATTTTAAATACACAAAAAACATTTATGCATGTATGTAATTTAAAAATTAATTTAAATACTAGTAAGAAATATTTTGAATTTGAATAAATGAAAATCAAATAACTTGTGTATAAACCATATCATTGATGAGATCAATAATAAATAATAAACAATGTAAGCACTTTTACTCGAATGATAGGATCCACGCTATGTCTATTAAGTTGCCTCTTTTCTTCTTCTTTGTCTCCATATCAATAGGACATGGAATACTTGCTGATGCGTACATTCCTGCATTTGATTTTCAAGAAATAACATTTTGTCCAACAAGGACACTGTAAATTGTAGAGCGGTACGGAAGTGCGTTTGGGTTAAGCATTATTAAATCATGAGCATTGCTGGTTTAAAATGTTTTCTTTAATATCTTATAGATAAGGTCTGGTGTCACATGAACATGAGTTTATGGTCAAACAAAACAAACAATCCCTGAGTAAATATTTTTGTATATCTTATTGGCATTGTGCGGATATAAGAATTTCATAATTACGTATTTTTATCTCATTTTTTTATCACAGCCTTATCAGTTTCCGATGTTATGAACCATTTACTTATACTGTTAAGTGAAAGTTGTAACATCTTTTATTGTTATTGGTCTCATGTCATAAAATATTGAAATAATTTGTTATTTATTTTCCAAAAACTCAACAACACTGTTCAGTATCTGTCCCTTTTCTCCTTCATTAATTATATACTGTTTCATTGAATGTAACATTTCTTTTTTAACAAGTCCTTTGCTAAATAGTTTCTCGTTTTTTGTTCGGAATCTGGATAAAATTTTTTTTTTTTTTTTTATTGCAAACTATTTTTCTTGTCCAATTTTTTTTTTAGTCACAGCAAGATTAATTTATTGTAATGCACTCAAATAAAACCTGAAAATACTAACATTCAGTTTGAATTCGTTTGACACATGTTGCAATGCTCGAATATAATAATGAAAGATGTAGTTAAGAAAAAAGCACTACCACTTGGCTCATTCTGGTTGTCAGTGGGTCGCACCATCTGCAATGCTCGAATATAATAATGAAAGATGTAGTTAAGAAAAAAGCACTACCACTTGGCTCATTCTGGTTGTCAGTGGGTCGCACCGCGACGTCGTAGCCATCAAACAATTCTGCTTTTAGCGCCTTTACATCCGCTGCGGTGTAACAGGTCGCGGCAGGCGCTTGCCCAATCAAAATCATTGCAGCAAAAATGGTGTTCTGAAGTAACAAACATTTTTATGTCCCCCACTACTATAGTGGGGGACATATTGTTTTTGCCCTGTCTGTCTGTTGGTCGGTCTGTTGGTCTGTTTGCGCCAACTTTAACATTTTGCAATAACTTTTGCTATATTGAAGATAACAACTTCATATTTGGCATGCATGTGTATCTCATGAAGCTGCACATTTTGAGTGGTGAAAGGTCAAGGTCATCCTTTAAGGTCAGAGGTCAAATATATGTGGCCAAAATCGCTCATTTTATGAATACTTTTGCAATATTTAAGATAGCAACTTGATATTTGGCATGCATGTGTATCTCATGAAGCTGCATATTTTGAGTGGTGAAAGGTCAAGGTCAAGGTCATCCTTCAAGGTCAGAGGTCAAATATAGGTGGCCCAAATCGCTTATTTTATAAATACTTTTGCAATATTGAAGATTGCAACTTGATATTTGGCATGCATGTGCATCTCATGGAGCTGCACATTTTGAGTGGTGAAAGGTCAAGATCATCCTTCAAGGTCAGAGGTCAAATATATGTGGCCCAAATCGCTTATTTTATGAATACTTTTGCAATATTGAAGATAGCAACTTGATATTTGGCATGCATGTGTATCTCATGGAGCTGCACATTTTGAATGGTGAAAGGTCAAGGTCAAGGTCATCCTTCACAAGGTCAAGGTCATCCTACAAGGTCAAACATAATATAGGGGGACATTGTGTTTCACAAACACATCTTGTTTTTTTTTTAATTTAAAGCGTTTATTCACCTCCATACATTACAAATTGTATTGTTAGTAAACATTTTAATTTGTTAGTATATAATGCATATCTTTAAAATAGAATCTTTTTAACAATTCAACTTAGTTGCTATGATAGAGGTAAATAAAATCCATGCATTCCATAATATAGACACAATCATACAGTTCACACACACACACACCCATACACACAGATACATACGCAAATGCCATGTTATGATACAAAAAAAGAAAGAAATATGGAAAGAAATTTGTTTGGACTTCAGTCCCTTATAGACTAATCAAAAGTTTGGACTACAGACAATTATAAACATTGATCAAACGACCATGATGGTATTCAATATTTAAAGCAAACAACAACAAGATTATTTTATTGATCTCTTTATACCAGGGATCATATTTTCCCGCAACATCAATCGGTCTGGATTTAAATGGGGAAAAGTGTCCGAAAATTTATATCCGAAACCATGACAAATTACGTTAACATATATACAGAGCTTCAGATAAGGGTCGTATTTTTGTAATTACGAATTATTTTCAAGTCCGTTACGTATTTATTTTAAAATCTTGTCGTAACATTAAGAATTACAAAATTATTTAAGATCTTTGTGGTGCTTATATAGAATGGTTATCGGGTTTGTTTAACAAAGCGCATTTATTCCAATAAAAGCGGCGAGTACAGTCTATCTGTCAAAAAACAATGGCGGCGCCCAGAGAGCGTCTTAAAAAACTGCAAAATGTCCAAAAACACGCTTTTAACATTTTGTACGCAAAGTGAGCCGAAGTTAAATGTTTAGAAAGACATTATAGAAATGATCTTATACGATGTTGTATGTTCAGTTTCCGACACAGTCGGAAAAGCTAAACAAAAACGCGACACGACGGGTCCAAACTTAAACACAAACAAAACATTGAACGAGTGGAAGGGACATTAGTCCCGTGGCTAATCGTTGAAAAGATTGAAGGGGGGACCCGTTTTAATTGTGAAATATGTAAAAATTCATCTAAGGCATGCAATCTAAGCACAGTTTGGGCATATGAAGGTATTTGAAAAATGAAATTGTATAATACTGAAAAGACACTGTTGAACTTGTATAAATAAAGTTGCTAGTATGTTTATTTTGTGTTTTTTTGCATGAAAATAACCATTATTATTTATTTTAGGTCATTTATAAAAATAATAATTATTTTCCAAAATTTAGAAGTAACGTTAAGAATAAAATTTCAGAGTTAAGAATTATTTTTGAAAATCTGGTAGTAATTTAAGAATTTCACAAAACCTTATCTGGAGCTCTGATATACCATTGATTTTGCCATTCATGAAGGTGGTATAATAAATGTACCAGTTTAATTGCCTTTGGCATTTTATTTAAACGGAACATACGAGTTTTCTCAATTGGTTTTATGATTTTTTTTCTCTTTTATTGTTGTTTCGTGTGCTGTTGTATCTGACTTTTTTTCATCGTTGTCAATATTATTTATCTGTGTAAGTCTATACCGATGTTTTAAATCGTTTTCGACTCGATAATAGCTTACTACATGCACTGAACCTAACAAATGTCTGTTCGTAGGTTGGATACTGGCAACAACAAAACCAAATAGTTGAGAAATAATTCGTGTACGTTATAGTTTTTTGTCAAATAACCCACGGCCGATAGTTAAGATCACGAGTGCGAAGCACGAGTGATTTGAAACCACGCATCTAATCTTCCGGTCGAGAGTTATTCAACAACAAACAATAAAGTACACAAATTATTTTGATTCTAACACGATTTTTACTAAAGATTTATACAATGTATATTATTTTTTTTGTGTACTATTTTATGTGAAGTTCTGCCCATAAAAAAAACTTTCGGCTGTTCTGTCAATCAGATCCGCACCTTTCATTTATTTATTGCCGGATTAATACGCTGGTGGAAAATGTATCGGCATGTTTTGTTTAGTTACAGCGCGAGTTTTCAGTGTATCAGGTCCGCCCACAATAATATGAATTATTGCAGAATATCCGATTTTCTTCTTTGTTTATATGAAAGTTTACTGTATCATGCATGAAATGCACACTTTCCACGAGGACTATGAACATTGAAGTTTTCATCTCCGAGGTAACTGTTAACGATTTTATGGTGGACGAGTACACATTACGGACCGATTAGTGTGCTAGGTATAAGACAGTGAAATTATCAATTGATATTGACACGGGGTTATTCACGCATGACTAATACACAACCGCGCGAATTTTCGCTGCTTGGGGTCATACTCTGATACTAGCCGACACGCAATAAACTGGTCCTTACCGGTTTAGAGACTGCAGTACATGGTTTATCACACCTTATCGAGATAAGAATGTAATAAGGGTATGTTAGCATGTGCACTGTGTAATCGATTTCATGACATGGGAATTTTAGCACACAGAATCGGACCGACTGTTTGGGATTTTCAATCGGTCTTTCTTGACCCCAATTGGTCTAGGACCGATAAAACCGAAAAAAATATGATCCCTGCTTTATAGTTTAACAATTAACCAGTTAAGTATTTCCTTTTCTTGATATTTTGTTTTCGATTGAATTTCCCATGCTACGCAAAGATGGTTATTTAGCCCCGTTATTGAAGGTAATAGACCTTTTTTTTTTCATACAAATATATACTTTTTAATTTCTAGGATTAGAATATTAATATCAGTCTTGTCCAATTTATAACAATCAATGAACATCTGCCACTGAACTATATGTCCATTTGGCAAAAATAGATTTTTGTACACTTTGATGTAAATACACTTCATGATGATTATTCTTTTCTTTTTCAAATCGTGGGATACATCCATTGTAAAAATTACAGGCTTTGAAGTTGCAGGATTAGAGAATACTATATTGTTTTATGCATGATAATTGTAAGCAACACATAAATTCTATTGATCACTGCATAATCATCCATATATGTTCACAAAAGCAGTTCAGATTTCCCAAGTATGGCTGATGCTACCTTGCAATCATATTTCCAATTGAAGCAATAATAAAACCTGTTAAAAACTAAAGTCTTTGATTATCACACCAGTCTAATGGAATGACAGCATGTGATGTCATCAATAAAGTTTAGCAGCAGTTGAAGCTGACTGGGGAATTTTGTGTGCCAAAGTCACCCTTTAAGCCGATCCCTGATTCTTTTGAACCTTTCCTTCTATGTAGCATGAACAGTATAATACAACATAACTGACATGCAATAAGAAACAAAATATAAATATTTACGCATGAAATAACATATTTCTTATTTTGAAACATTTCCAAAACACGGCATATTGTTCTGATGCTACCTTGCAATCATATTTCCATTTGGAGCAACTATAAAGCCTGTTTAGATTTTGAAATCTAGTCTTTTTTAGCTTGTCTATTTTCGGAGAAAACCCGAGGTATTGTCCTAGCCAGCTTGTCGTGTCTGCCTTCCGCGTCGTGCTAAAACCTTAACATTTTCTCAAGTTCTTGAACATTGGCTCTAAAATCAAAGTGCTTCAACCTACAACTTTGAAACTTCATATGTAGCTGCACCTTGATGAGTTCTACAGGCCACACCCATTTTTGGGTCACTAGGTCAAAGCTCAAGGTCAAAGCTCAAGGTCACTGTGACCTCTAAAAAAAATAAAAAATCTGAAAGCTTTCATTTATTAAAAACTGCACCCGCAGCCAAGCGTGACACCCGTTATGCAGATTTCTTGTTATTCTTACCAGTCTAATGGAATGACAGCATGTGATGTCATCAATAAAGTTAAAGGAAAGTTAGCTGACTGGGGGAGATTTGCCCAAGTCACCCTTTAAGCTAACCCCTGATACTTCGGAACACTTCATCTTTTGGGCATGAAATAAGAAAAAATCAAATATTTACTCATGAAATTAAAAATATTACTTATTTTGAAACATTTCCAAAGCATGGCATCTTGTTCTGATGCTTGCTTGCAATCATATTTCCTTTTGAAGCAAAAATAAAACCAGCTGTGTAAAACTAAAATCACAGCGTGTGATGTCATCAAGTGCGCTGGTTGTCCCCTCTCTCTTGCTCCTCTTGCTCAGGTGATGGTGGCAGTGCGCTGGTTGTCCCCTCTCTCTTGCTCCTCTTGCTCAGGTGATGGTGCTCCTCCAGCTGGTTGTCCCCTCTCTCTTGCTCCTCTTGCTCAGGTGATGGTGGCAGTGCTCCAGCTGGTTGTCCCCTCTCTCTTGCTCCTCTTGCTCAGGTGATGGTGGCAGTGCTCCAGCTGGTTGTCCCATCTCTCTTGCTCCTCTTGCTCAGGTGATGGTGGCAGTGCTCCAGCTGGTTGTCCCCTCTCTCTTGCTCAGGTGATGGTGGCAGTGCTCCAGCTGGTTGTCCCCTCTCTCTTGCTCCTCTTGCTCAGGTGATGGTGGCAGTGCGCTGGCTGATGCTGAGGCTGACTTCTTGGCCCTTTTTCCATTTAGAATATGCATATTATTGATTAGCATATTATTGATTAGTCTATGTTAAAGTTTGCGTACCACCTCAAATATTGTAAATGTCCCTTGACATATTGCTTTCATATTTTGCAAACTTCTTTACCAACATGACCCCAATCTATAAACAAGAGCAGACAACTGTATCAAGGATTATGTAAGAATTATGGCCCTTTTTTTCTTAGTAACTGAATATTTTGTGTTTAGATCCACTTGACTTCTAAAGTATCAAAGCTATTGCTTCAAACTTCAAATATTTTCTTACTATCATGAGGGTACTGTACCTGACAAGTTCAATTTGACCTTGACCTTTGAATGACATTGACTCTCAAGGTCAAAAGAATACATTTTAGTTAAATTGCCATAACTTCTTTATTTATGATCAGATTTTATTAATACTTTGACAAAACAACACTTACCTGAATACCACAATGGATTCCACCCAAACAATACCCCACGCCCCAACCCAGAATCCCTGCCCCCCCTCCCCCCCCAAAAAAAATAAAAAAAGTAAATACAAATATTATTATTTTTTTGAAAAATCGTCTAATAAATGACCGCACCCAACATTATACCCCCTCTCAATCCCCCTTACCCAACCCAAAAAGAATATTTTTTCTATGAAAAATGGTAAAAAAAAAATATATATTTATTTACTTTGTTTTTGAAGGACCGTCCAAACTTCCCACCTAAGCTATTGCTATCAAACTTGAAAGAAAATCTTATTAGTTTGTGTCTTTACAAATGTTCAGTAGATTGTGGAAAATATACCTGAACTATTACCTTGAACTTATTGAATAATTTGAACAATATCTCCATGATGGCTTATGTTATACTGTCAAGCACTCAAATAGTCGAGCGCGCTGTCCTCTGACAGCTCTTGTTAAAATGTTAAATTAAAAATTTAAATTTAAAGTTCACCATTTTGGAAGTGAAACATATGTTTCAATATGAATTCACCACGCTGATCACGAATCCGTTGGAATTTTTAGCTCACCTGAGCACAACGTGCTCATGGTGAGCTTTTGTGATCGCTTTTTGTCCATCGTCCGTTGTCCGTTGTGCGGCGTCAACATTTGCCTTGTTAACTCTTTAGAGTCCACATTTATTGTCCAATCTTGATGAAATTTGGTCAGAAGATTGGATTCAATGATATCTTGGATGAGTTCGAAAATGGTTACGTTTGCTTGAAAAACATGGCTGCCAATGGGTGGGGCATTTTTCCATATATGGCTATATATGGCTATAGTAAAATCTTGTTAACACTCTATAGAGGCCACAGTTATTGTCTGATCTTCATAAAACTTGGTCAGAAGATTAATCCCAATAATATCTTGGACGAGTTCAAAAATGATGCCGGTTGATTGAAAAACATGGCCGCCAGGGGGCGGGGCATTTTTCCTTATATGGCTGTAGTAAAACCTTGTTAATACTCTAGAGGCCACATTTATTATCCCGTCTTCATGACACTTGGTCAGAAGATTTGTCCCACTGATATCTTGGATGAGTTCAAAAATGGTATCCTTTGCTTGAAAAACATGGCTGCCAAGGGGCGGGGCATTTTTCCTTATATGGCTATATATGGCTATATTAAAATCCTGTTAACACTCTAGAGGACACATTTATTGTCCAATCTTCATAAAACTTGGTCAGAAGATTCATCCCAATAATATCTTGGACGAGTTCGAAAATGATGCCGGTTGGTTGAAAAACATGGCCACCAGGGGGCGGGGCTATTTTCCTTATATGGCTATAGTTAAACCTTGTTAACACTCTAGAGGTCACATTTATTTTCCGATCATCATGAAACTTGGCCAGAAGGTTTGTCCCAATGATATCTTAGATGAGTTCGAAAATGGTTTTGGTTGCTTAAAAAACATGGCCACCAGGGGCGGGGCATTTTTCCTTATATGGCTTTATATATATGGCTATAGTAAAACCTTGTTAACACTCTAGAGGCCACATTTATTGTCCAATCTGCATTACATTTGGTCAGAAGATTGGTCTCAATGATATCTTGGATGAGTTTTTAAAATAATTATGTTTGCTTGAAAAAATGGCTTCCAAGGGGCGGGGCATTTTTCCTTATATGGCTATAGTAAAATCTTGTTAACACTCTAAAGGCCACATTTACTGTCAGATCTTCATGAAACTTGGTCAGAAGATTCATCCCGATATTATCTTGGAAGAGGACAAAAATGATGCCGGTTGGTTGAAAAACATGGCTGCCAGGGGGCGGGGCATTTTTCCTTATATGGCTATAGTAAAACCTTGTTAACACTCTAGAGGCGACATTTATTTTCCGATCTTCGTGAAACTTGGTCAGAAGATTTGTCCCAATAATATCTTGTTATCTCAGGTGAGCGACTTTGGGCCTTTCAGACGCTCTTGTTTAGAAATCTTGAGTCGTTCAAAATGTGCAAATTTATCAGGCTGACTGCAGAGGCTAACTTTCAAAAAATAACATTTTTTAGAGTTTAAACATATTTTTGAATAGAACTCACCACGGGATCCCGAATAGAACGTCCTAGTTTTAGCCTTTAAATTTTGAATTTAATTTACATTTTAAAGTTAAAAATGATATGTTTTGAGAGTGAAACATATTTTCGAATAGAACTCACCACGCTGATCACGAATCCGTTGGAATTTTTTTTTAGATATCTTTAGACGTTCAAAAGTTAGAGAAAAATTTTCTCACCATCTTCACATAATATTCCCCTAAATCATAATTGCCATCACAATTTCCATAGTCTTCTAAAGAAGACAGTCTACCACAAACGGATTCCAAAACACCATCATCATGCTTAGCAATCGCCCTCTGTAAGTGAAAGTATCAAGCCAATTGGTCAATCCGTTCACAAGTTATTGACCGGAAACGAACTGGTCTACCGACAGACCAACAGACTGACATCCAGCATAACAATATACCCCCTCTTCTTCGAAGGGGGGCATCAAAAGCAATTAAAGAAATGAAAATGCACTATACCGTCCATATCAAAATCTATGTCTTCTAAACTCTTGCCCTTGTAGGCGCTGATATTGCCACGCTCTAAAGTTCCAGGAGTAACTTGCTGACTTTGGCAACCTATGACACAAAAACTCTTAATGTGCATTTCCAACATATTAAAAAATTCTTATAATGAAAAAATAATCAAATAATATTTCAATGGTCTCACTCTGTCGCAAGCTTTATGTAATTCACCAATAAATGTCAAGATTATAGTTAAACTTATTTTTTAACAATGTTTTGGATTCTCTGGGGCTTAAATGCCAATGATGCAGAGCTCTGCTATATATATTAACTTCTTGGACACAATATTCATATACATCAGAGAGGGACAGACATGTTTTGGTATGCAAACTATATCACAAAGAATACAAGAAATAACTGAATAAACAACAAAATTATTTTCTTTGTATTGGTGACCTTGACTGTAAACATTTGACTATATAAGCATAGACTTCTGAGTTGTAATTTAGGTCCGAAATTCGGCCTCATTCCCAATCTCAAAAAGTATTTATATTTTCTGCCCCAAAATTCCCAATTCCACATTTTTTTTAAAAATAGATTGCAAACATTAAGTTCATTTCCCTGTTCAGCTCAACTAGTTGAATCTTAGTAAATATAATATTAAAAAAAACTTTTATTTTCAATTTTTAAATATTTGTTAGCAAAAAAGAGACAACACCGATTTCCAAATTTTAGTCAAAAGGCGCGATTATTGCCAATCGGAAGGGCCCCGGCCCCATTCCCAAAATGGAGAAAAAACACTGGGCTTAATAAATCAACAATTATGAATAGAAATATTTTTGAGGTCATTAAGCAAGTGAATATGGTATCTGCCTAGTGATCAGGAGGTCCCTGGTTCGGGTCCCTCTCTCAGTGTGGTCTCAAGATCTTCTCTTAAGTTAAGACACTTGTACATGTACTGGTACTACCCAGGATAACGACTCGAGAATGTCACAATAAGCCCTAGGCTATTAAAGCAGTTGAGCTTAAATAGTTTTAAACTAAACTAAACTTACAATTATAAAAGAAAGCTTATTTACATGGATAGTGTTTTCTGGTAACCGATAATATTCACGGTGGACTCGAATGTCATGCCCGAGGAATGTTGCAAGCACATCTAGTTTGTTGTCTTTCAAGTTGAGCATTTGTGACATGGTGGCCACATGTTTTCTGAATCCAGTTGAGGTCAGAGTATGAGGTTGTTTGGAACCACACAGTGCTGCGTATTTTCTTAAAGCATCAGTAGATCTTATTGGAGTTTTGCCGGGCCTGGCAAATAGATATTTGTTACTTTTGTCAATGTTAGCACTAGATCTGCACTTAACAAGAACATCCAACTGTTTTTTCAGGATTTGTGGGAGCAGAATAGCAACGCGTCTTCCTCTTTTCCCCCTGATTTCCACTCGGTCAATTACATCAACAAGTTTTCTTTCAAGTGGTGATAATGACTCCAGAACCTCTTCATGAACGGTCTTCCCGTGTTCAACTCCTTCAATGAACTGTTTAACTTCAAGACGTTGCGCTTCTTCAGCTCGTCTTTTATTGAATAGCACTAGCTGTGCTAAAGTAACTTCAGACAGTTCTCTATATTCATTAGGCGTAATCTCAGCCCTGCCAGATTCCATGATGGCATTAGCTTTCTCTTTTAATAGCAAAGACAGAGCCATTAGGTCTTTTGCCAGTGGGATTGGCGACGGTTTATTGTATTTATTAAGCTCCATGGATTCAAGGGCTGCATGGCTGACAACAACCTCTCATTCTTCTTTGTAAACTATGAAATAATGTTCTGCTTTTTCTTGGAGGTCTTTGTCCCTGCTGGACAAAGCATCAATCCGCACTTGTTTTGCAACTTTGTGAAGCGACTGTCCAATTTTGTTAGCAAGTGAAGGTGTAACATATTTCATGGTCTTTTCATCAAAGCCACACAACATCTGAACAGCAGAGACACAGAGATAGAACTTTTGAGGATCAATACAATCTCTCACATGTCTAACTTCAGGATCCACACTCCCAGCTTTCAATAAAAACCATCCCAACTCCCTCATTTTTTGTCTAATGTAACTAAACTGATGACTGGTTTGCTTTTGCTTTGCAAACTGTCTTTGTCCATATGTAACAATGTCGCGATCTGTACGATCAATAATGGGGACTTCATCATTGGCCATGGTATTTAGATTTTTTTTCTAAACTCCTGTGTAGCAACATTAGAAACTGGCAACAAAGCAGCACTATCCAACTGGTGTGAATTTTTTGTTTGTTGCTTTTCTCCATTTTTATTTGAGTGAGCAGCTTAAACGTAGCGCCACAACTCTGATCTTCGATATGTGCCTTTACATTCTTTGCACTGAATATAGTTTGTTTCCTCAATAGATGTCAGGGGACGCTTGCAAGGAATTACTTGTCCTTTCCCTTTATTATACACCATCATATTGTGAGCGAAATTGCCTTTATTTCTCATAGACTTCCAGGCTTCTTTTCTCTCTTTTGAACCCTTCTCAAACGCTAATGCTCTCTGAACTTCAACTTCCTTAGAATGTACTTTCTCTAGGTGTCTTGGAAGCTTTGGGTAAAGCTTAGAGCTAAACACACATGATTGCTTTTTATCCCATTTTCGTTTTCCATCAGCTGTCTTCTGACTAGGTAAGGCATATACTCCTTGCATTTGACTTCCTTTATCCTTATTGGTTTCCTTGTGTTCACTCTCTTGCAAGCTGATTTCACTGTCAATGTCAATGTCTGGTTCAAAAGTATATATTTCTCTAAGTCTGTCCACATAGGATGAAGAACGTGGCTCATCAATGTTCACAAATTGAATCCTTGCTTTACGGCTGTTTGAAATACGTTCTTCATCCACATCACTTTCTTCGCTACTGTCTGGTATATAGTCCATGTCCTTGTCATCATCATCACTATATTTTTCTTCAGATGGGTCAGAAGGTTCATAAACATTAATATATTTAGCCTAACGGTCCACATAAGCAGTGTTTTGACAATAGTTCATACCACTTTCTTCTTCATCCATTTCACTGTCTGGTATATAGTCCATGTCCTTGCCATCATCATCACTATATTTTTCTTCAGATGGGTCAGAAGGTTCATAAACATTAATATATTTAGCCTCACGGTCCACATAAGCAGTGTTTTGACAATAGTTCATACCACTTTCTTCTTCATCCATTTCACTATCTTCAACCTCCATTTCACTTTCTTTAACCTCTATTTCACTTTCTTCATCCATGATGTCCAAGTTCTCCCCACTGCAAAAAAGTAAGTATTGATTAAAATGATCTGTTTTAACTAGAATTTCAACTTGCACACAAACCTTTACCGGACCTTTATAAGTTCAAAAGGGGACATAATACTGCTAAAACATTGGTCGGTTATAAATTTTGGTCAGTGAATGTTGATAAAGACCATGAACACATGTCACGCTTTATTTCAAAGTTGCACGCACTTACAAACTAAAACTGATGATTATAAAATCAGAAATGTTCTCATTACTTATGGTGATATGTACCTCACCACGTGCCCCTTTTTGTTTTCAGTCGCAGACACTCATTTATTCTACCAACACCGGCTGTCCATACAGTTGAGGAGCGAGCCTCTTTGTAAAAGAACTTTGTCATTTGTTCAACGTAATGGCACCTCAAACCTTCTAATGGCTGTTTCCCTGACACCCCATGCCAATTATACAGATGACAGAGCTTATCTGGTCCAAATAGCTCAGGGAACACGTGGGGCATGAGGAGGCAGGCAAAGTGGGCCTCGTTGTGGGCCTCTCTGTTTATGGCTGCTACAATAACCTTATCAACAAGGTTGCCGCCAGCCGGTTCCTTGGGATTATCTTCGTTGATTATGGGAGCCAGCAGCTCACGCCTCTGCTGGCTCTTCTGGCTGATGGACACCTCCAAGCGATCCAATCGACTCTCCACAGCAGTTAGGCGCTTACCAAGGGTCACTATTGAGCGTTCAAGGGACCCTAGTGCCCTTACTTGGTTTCTCATCACCTCCTCCATCCGGTTGAGATAGGTGAAGATCTGTATAAAGTTGTTCCTTTCAACTGTTTCCGACGGTGTAGAAACCCTCCTAACTGGAGTAATCAGAATTCCGTTCTGTTGTTGCGGCATCTGGTCCGATGGTGGCTTTTGCGTCTCATTATCCCGGTGTTGTGGCGTCTGTTCCGATGGTGGCGTTTGCATCTCGTAATCCCGGTGTTGTAGCGTCTGTTCCGATGGTGGCGCTTGCGTCTCGTAGTCCCGGTGTTGTCGCGTCTGGTCCGATGATGGCGTTTGCGTCTCGTAGTCCCAGGGTTGTCGCGTCTGGTCCGATGGTGGCTACTAGTTGTCGTGTTGTTGTTGGGTTGTCTGATCCGATTGCTGGCTGGTCCCTTGGGGGCGACCCTATTGAAATGATAGCGGCCCTTTTCTTTGTTATTTTCTTATGTGTCTCCGTATTCCTAGCCTTCCCCTTTTTGTCTGGCCGTCGGGGCTGTCGGAGTTGTCAGGGCCGCCTCGACCAGCTGCTGCAAAAGCTTTTCCATTTCTGTCTTTTGCCCCTTTCCTTTAACAGTGGCTCGCGATCGTTGCTTGGCATTTCCACACTGAACTTCAAACTCTTTTCCTATCTCGATCTGAATAAAAATTATAAATTGATGTAATTTATTATCATTTCATGATATATAAAAGGTACCATTTAAGCTTTAGCTACCATAGCCATTATGATAACTACATGCCTATCAATATAGATTTAAATGGATCGCCATTTTTCTAATATTTGTTTAATGGTTTGCTGAAGATTTAAATGATTGAAGCAATTTGAAATTAAGTACATGTACGCATTTATTATCACCAAGCAACTTACTAAGACCAATTTTTGGCGCTCAATTAGAGGTACACACAAGAGATGGCGATACAGGAGTGTTTGTTATAGTGTCCCTGAAAGTGATACATGTAGCAATGATAGTGCTAAAACAATTATTTAATTTAGACCCTGGTACAAATTTTGCTGCCTTATGAAACAGTCCCGACATTGGTTCCTACGTTCAATCGCGGACATTCGTCCTCACAGACAATTGTGCATCCGCTTATTTTTGACAAGACAGACACCCGTTCCTTTCGTGTTTTGACAATCGGACAGTTATTCTGTCGTTATTTTGACAATCCGGACAATCTTTCCTTCGTTATTTTGACAACCCGGACATTCGTCTTATGTCAATAATGTAAAGCTATGCATTCTGGCTAGTTAAGCTCGATTGGTCATTTTGGCTCAGATCCTACTTTAAGTACGCCAGGTACAATAAAGTATACTAAATACCCCTGGTACAAGAAATACGCTTAATGGCATTAGACTGTACCAGAGTTTTATTCCCGCCCACAATCAAATGTCGAAAAACGCACATCCGAATTACGAAACAAAATTCTTTTTTTAACAAAACCTGAATCCTGTCTCAACATGGTTTTTAGCTCACCTGAACACAACGTGCTCATGGTGAGCTTTTGTGATCGCCTTTAGTCCGTTGTCTGTCGTGCGTTGTGCGGCGTCAACATTTGACTTGTTAACTCTCTAGAGGCCACATTTATAGTCCAATCTTCATGCAATTTGGTCAGAAGATTGGTCTCAATACTATCTTGGATGAGTTCGAAAATGGTTACGTTTGCTTGAAAAACATGGCTGCCTAAGGGGCGGGGCATTTTTCCTTATATGGCTATATATGGCTATAGTAAAATATTGTTAACATTCTAGAGGCCACATTTATTGTCCGATCCTCATGAAACATGGTCAGAAGATTCATCCCAATGATATCTTGAACAAGTTCGAAAATGATGTCGGTTGGTTGAAAAACATGGCCGACATGGGGGCGGGTCTATTTTCCTTATATGGCTATAGTAAAACCTTGTTAACACTCTAGAGGCCATATTTATTTTCCGATCTTCATGAAACTTGCTCAGATGATTTGTCCAATGATATCTTGGATGAGTTAAAAAATGGTAACCTTGGCTTGAAAAACATGGCTGCCAAGGGGCAGGGCATTTTTCCTTATATGGCTATATATGGCTATAGTAAAATCTTGTTTACTTTCTAGTTTGCTCAATTTTCATAAAATTTGGTCAGAACATTGGTTTCCTGTGTAGTAAAGTTTGGTTTTATTATGTCAATATAATGTGACATTAACTGTATTATGTAATTTTTCATAACACAGAATTTTCATAGTTAACATAACTGTTGTAGTCATTAACACTTATGATAAGCCTTTCAACTAAGAGATGACTGAAAGAAAGACAACATGTACATGATTTTGCAGTATTTATGCAGTATTTATCTCCCTTGTTTAACCTGGTTCAGTAATCTATTTTAGTTCTGCTCTGGAATTTGGGAAGAATGTTTTGGCTGATTTAAACACCTTGATGCTTTCTTGAAAAGTTAACAGCTCTTGAAAAAGGTTGGAATTTTGAAATAATTAAACTCTAAATTATTTTTAACACCAGCATCAAGACATTTTGGCATTATTTTCTAAATTATTCTTATTATTTAGATTATTTCTATTTGGCATTTTCTTAATTAGAAAGACTCTATTCTATTTCAATGACTTTAGTATTTTTTTCTTATTTTAACATTTGATTCACTGAAGTTTCCTAATCTCCATAAATATTGTTCTTTAGATTAAATTAGACCTATTTTGTAAACTAGATTTTTGAAGCACTTTCTAGACTAACAGTAACTTATATTTATATCAGTTTTTTTGACAGATTTTGAACTTCTTTTTACATTCATTAAGGTATTTGCTGTATGTTGTTCATTTTTGTAACAATACTTAGATTCATTAGACTTGGCTTGTACCTGTTCTTAATTTTCTGTCATTGTTCTTCATTTTCCGAGTCCTTGGAATAAAAATAAGTTATTTTGGTAAAAGCTGCCTTGGTTTTCACTTATAAATAAATTCTTTGAGTGTATTTAGGCGTCCCTGACTGAACGCATTTAGTTAATTGAATTACAACCAGTCAGTATAGTCATCCTGACCGGAAATAAGAGTTCGTCAAATAAATATTTCCGCATTACATAAGTGCTCACAAAGTTACATAACTTGTAACCGTCCTGTGACCGGTTCATCTGCGTAAGCGAAGGAGACCACAATACCACACCTGGATAGGACAGTTGAGTTCGATAATGGTTTGGATCGGTAAAAAAACATGGCCACCAGGGGGGGTCTTTTTCCTTATATTAATCTTGTGAACACTCTAGAAGTCACTGTTTTGCCTAATCATCATGAAATTTTGTCAAAACATTAGTTATGTGGATGTCTCGGACGAGTTTGAAAATGGTCATGATCAGTGAAAAAACATGGGTGCCAGGGAGTGGGGCAGTTTTCTTTATATGTATATAGTGACAAAATGTGAACAGTCGAGAAGACACATTTTTTTCCCAATCTTCATGAAATTTGGACATATCTTGGAAGAGTTAAAAATGGTTCAGGTCTGTTAAAAAAACAAGGCCGCCAAGGGGCCATTTGTTGTTCATTCTTCATGATACTTGGTTAGAACATTTGTTCCATTGATATCTTGGGCTGCAAAGAACAGGTCATTTCTTTTTATCTCAAGTGACCGACTTAGAGCCCTTCAGGCCCTCTTGTTTAGTATGAATTTCTATAGTTAATGGCCATTTCACAAAAAAAATTGAACATAATTATTCTGAAAAAATGAGCCTACATCGACCAATTTAGCGTTAATATTCCCGGGTATGTTTAACTATATTTTTCCGTACCCGGGGTACATTGTAGTATTCGTGTACATGTACTTAAGTGTACTCGGGGTACTTTTAAGAAGTACACGAGCCGACAATGATCAACGGAGCGCTATTAATAAATTGTTGGGAGACTCCGAAATAAACATGACAACCCATAAATAATGTTTTGTAGATACCAAGTGACGCTATTTTGTATCAAATTATATTTTATTCCTAAAAAAATGATGTAATTAGCATCAGGGTAAAAGTGATAAAGACTAAAAACAGACAAATTCCCTATTTTAACAAACAAAGCAAAGATATAAATTAGTCGTATTATTTCTTGTACAAGGAATAAATCAACAATTAAAACGACAACTTATTTTCAATATGTAACAATGGAGTTTTAATTTACCCGCTTAATACTTTCAAAAATTTTATATAGACATTAAACACGTGTGATTGAACAGGCTCAAATATATGCAACATGTAGTTTATGATAATCTTTTTTGGCCTAATTGCTTTTGATTTTTACATGTATTAATTAATTCATTATTTTTGGCAATACATTACTTAATAAATTGTCTGCCTATTGCCACGTCCAGAACAAAACATGTCTACCACCCGTGGTATATTGCACAATGTAATCTGTAATTGTCCCTACATGTGTATATGACACTAGTATTTGTTTTAAAGTTACTTTTCAAGGGCTATTTAGAATAGTCATCTTCATACTGCACCCAACGAAACAAATGCTCCTTTCCGCCGTCAGTAGTAAATCTCAACCCGGTCCTCGTCCAGACTTTCACATCCGTTCTGAGCGATCGCCTTTACACAGTTAAACAGTTTTTAGCTCATCTATTTTTTGAAAAAAAATTATGAGCTATTGTCATCACCTTGGCGTCGGCGTCTGCGTCGGCGTCCGGTTAAGTTTTGCGTTTAGGTCCACTTTTCTCAGAAAGTATCAAAGCTATTGCATTCAAACTTGGTACACTTACTTACTATCATGAGGGGACTGGACAGGCAAAGTTAGATAACTCTGGCTTGCATTTTGACAGCATTATGTGCCCTTTTTATACTTTATACTGAAAATTTTGGTTAAGTTTTGTGTTTAGGTCCATTTTATTCCTTAAGTATCAAAGCTATTGCTTTCATACTTGCAACACTTACTAACTATCATAAGGGGACGGTGCAGGCAAAGTTATGTATCTCTGACTGGCATTTTGACAAAATTATGTGCCCTTTTTATACTTAGAAAATAGAAAATTTGGTTAAGTTTTGTGTTTAGGTCCACTTTATTCCTACAGTATCAAAGCTATTGCTTTCATACTTGGAACACACGCAAACTATCATAAGGGGACAGTAAAAGGACAAGTTGCATAACTCTGGTTGTCATTTTTACGGAATTATGGCCCTTTTTTGACTTAGTAATTTTGAATATATGGTTAAATTTTGTGTTTCGATCCACTTTACTTCTAAAGTATCAAGGCTATTGCTTTCAAACTTCAAATACTTTCATGCTATCATGAGGTTACTGTACCTGGCAAGTTGAATTTTACCTTGACCTTTGAATGACCTTGACTCTCAAGGTCTAATTATTACATTTTGCTAAAATTGTCATAACTTCTTTATTTATGATTAGATTTGATTGATACTTTGACAAAACAATTCTTACCTGACATACCACAATAGACTCCACCCAAACCATCCGCCACGCCATCCCCCCCCTCCCCCCACCCCATTTTTTTTATGCCCCCCCCCCCCCAATTCAAAGAAGAGGGGGTATATTGCTTTGCTCATGTCGGTCGGTCGGTCGGTCCGTCCTTCCACCAGGTGGTTTCCGGAAGATAACTCAAGAACGCTTGGGCCTAGGATCACGAAACTTCATAGGTACATTGATCATGACTCGCAGATGACCCCTATTGATTTTGAGGTCACTAGGTCAAAGGTCAAGGTCACAGGTGAAAATACTGGAAATAGGCATTTTAAGGATTTAGCATGGTTCAAACAAGGGAAACAACTACCGTTTTTGCATGTTCTTTTTGTTACAGCATTTGCCTCCCTTGTAATATATTTAAATTTTACCAAATGTAAGACTAACTGCATTTGTGTAATGCATACTACTACTACTACTACTACTACTACTACTACTACTACTACTTCTACTACTACTACTACTACTACTACTACTACCACTACTACTACTACTACTACTACTACTACTACTACTACTACTACTACTACTACTACTTCTTACTACTTCTTACTACTACTACTACTACTACTACTACTACTACTACTACTACTACTACTACTACAACTACTATACTACTACTACTACTACTACTACTACTACTACTACTACTACTACACCACCACCACCACAACCACCACCACCACCACCGTTCACAGTGACAATAAACGTATTCACACAATGGCTGCTACTACAACTTATAGCCCATATAGGGGGGCATGCATGTTTTACAAACAGCCCTTGTTTCTTTTTTAAGATCATCTCACAAGTGACCACCACACCCTCACACTATACCCCCCCCCCACCCTACCCCCCCCCCCAATTTTTTTTTTGAAACGGTTAAAAAACACAAATATTAATTTTTATTTTTGAAATACCGTCCAACCATCGCACCCAAGAATCCCCTCCACCCCCACCCCCCCCCCCGATTTTTTTTTGGATTTTTCTTTCGCAATTTTCGCAGATAATGTAATAAATGACCACACCCCCACACTATACACCCCTCTTCACTCCACCCTCCCTCCTTTGTGATTGAAATTTAGAGTCCCTTCAACTTTAAAAAGAAAATAGATGAGCGGTCTGCACCCGCAAGGCGGTGCTCTTGTTAGAATCAGTCACTACTGGATACATTTCATCATCACTAACATCACTAATCACGATTACATACTGTTACATTCTAATTGGTACTCTATGTTATTATTATTAATATAATCATCCATGTGTGAATCACTATCAATATCACTGCAGTAATCCGACTCGACGTCATTTTCTGATATGACGGTATTAGCGGCACTTTCTTCGTCGCTAACACGTAGACTAATGACGTCATCTTTAACGTCACCTCTGTCGTCATCCGACACATTTGGAACTGGCGGCAATTTCTTCGTTGTTACCACTGACGTTGCTGTCAATGATGTCTGCGCTGACGATGTCATCAATAACGTCGCCAATGACGGTATCCAACACATTGACGTCAACAATGGCGCCATCCCATGAAGTGCTGTCTGACGTTTGAACATTAACGTCAGTATCAACTGGGTGTTTACTGACGTCCGGCGAATTAATGTCATCGCAAATTGTAGTAAACATGTCGATATTGAGATTATCGACAGAATTTCTATGTTCCTGGAGATAGTCCTCCTGTTCGGCGATCATATCGAATATGTCATCCTCCGATGATGACATAGGCTCATAGTATGCGTTAAATTCGTCAACATCTTCACGTTTGGCTGAAAGAGTTAAAATGGTCTAACAGATATCCATCCAACACATTGACGTCAACAATGGCGCCATCCCATGAAGTGCTGTCTGACGTTTGAACATTAACGTCAGTATCAACTGGGTGTTTACTGACGTCCGGCGAATTAATGTCATCGCAAATTGTAGTAAACATGTCGATATTGAGATTATCGACAGAATTTCTATGTTCCTGGAGATAGTCCTCCTGTTCGGCGATCATATCGAATATGTCATCCTCCGATGATGACATAGGCTCATAGTATGCGTTAAATTCGTCAACATCTTCACGTTTGGCTGAAAGAGTTAAAATGGTCTAACAGATATCCATCCAACACATTGACGTCAACAATGGCGCCATCCCATGAAGTGCTGTCTGACGTTTGAACATTAACGTCAGTATCAACTGGGTGTTTACTGACGTCCGGCGAATTAATGTCATCGCAAATTGTAGTAAACATGTCGATATTGAGATTATCGACAGAATTTCTATGTTCCTGGAGATAGTCCTCCTGTTCGGCGATCATATCGAATATGTCATCCTCCGATGATGACATAGGCTCATAGTATGCGTTAAATTCGTCAACATCTTCACGTTTGGCTGAAAGAGTTAAAATGGTCTAACAGATATCCACGTCGGATAAACTTAGAGGTGCAATTTTCTTCAACACATTTTTAATGTTTCAAATTAGAGTGTTTTTCTTTTACATGTCTATCAAGATTCCTCTTTTGTCTGTTTGATTTATTACACATTGTGCATGGAAATATTGTTTAAAGAAATTTAACAAACGTCCGCACTTCGCTAAATAATAACATAACACTGAAACAGCATATCAGTTTTTTTCACTTAAAAAACTAATAAATTGTGTAAATCTATATGCCGTCATCACACTGAGCACGAATCCGTGTGTATTTTTGGGATATCTTTATCCGTTAAATATAATGGAGCCTCAAAGTCATATTTTCCCATATCGATGGTCCCCATTCAAAATGCCGAACTTACAAAAACACAACTTTTCAGGAGGGCTATTTGTTTCATTTTCAAAAGCAAAATATGACATACATGTTACTTTGTCGTACTTTTAAGAATGTCTAGGCATGATACACGTTTGTATAATTCGAATTTTTTTTAGGTTAGTTTATTTCAGAAAAATGTAGCTTCGCGGCCATTAAGTCTTTCATTTATGTGTAGGTTCGACATTATGGTCAGTTAAAAGGAATAAATGTGTTTTGTATAGAAAGATACATTTTCTAGTATATTGCGTAACAAAAAGATATGAACTAGTATGTGTTATGTGTGTTATATCCGACATAAGATTGCAGGACAATTTGCGACGGATTAGCGCCTGTGTAGGTTAATTATGTAAGTAAAGGGGTTACGAAGATGTCATAAAATAAAGAAGACTTGCGTTTGCAGCGGAAAAGACACAACAACAATTAGAAAGATAAAACGTGTTTATCTATTGAACAAATTGAACAGGAACAATGAACACAAAAATTCGTAAGTGTTAAACTAACTTGGTCATAAGTTGGTAATTTTACTTCTATACCTATGGAAACTCTTGATCATAAAATAAAAGCTTGTAAGATATCCGTTTAAAAAATTTGAAACTTCGAAGTCCTTTTAAAGTAATAAAAACGATAATCTTTTAAATGAAATTAATCGTTTAACTTACCGACGTCTTATCTGCAATGAAAAGTTATCATACATCAACAAACTTACAACTAGAACATGTTCATTTAAATGATGACATTACCCTTTAAACTAGCATTCTCGAGTCTACAAAAATATTCATTTTAATTACAACATCCTTAAAGTTTATGTAGGATGCTCAAATTTACATTTCTCATAATTTGAATGTTATTCTCAACAACAGCCTTAACACTAAGTATTCAAGTCTATATTTGCCTTGTTAACTCTCTAGAGGCCACATTTATTGTCCAATCTTCATGAAATTTCGTCAGAAGATTGGTCCCAATGATATCTTGGATGAGTTCTAAAATGGCGATTTTTTTAAGCGCATTAATACACTTGAGTGCATTTCCAGTCAACAAAATAATACACTTATCAGTAACTAAAGTAATCTTTCAAGTGCATCAATACACTTGAGTGTATTTTAACTCATACAAATAATACACTTCATGGAGTATTTAAAGTGAATTTGTTAAGCGCATTAATACAATTGAGTGCATTTCCAGAAATACAAATAAAACACTACAATGAGTATTCAAAGTGAATTTTTGTAAGCGCATTAATACACTTGAGTGCATTTCCATTGATACTAATAATACACCTTACAAAAGTGAAAGTGGATTTTTTAAAGCGCATTTATACACTTGAGTGCATTCCCGGTCATACAAATAATACATCTTACAGTATTAAAAGTGAATTTTTAAGCGCATTAATACACTTGAGTGCATTTTCAGTTAAAAAAATGATACACTTTATGAAGTGTTGGAAGTGAATTTTTAAGCGCATTATACGCTCAAGTGTATAGTATCACTTCAAATTAATATGCTTAAAAATTAACCAAATTAAAAAAAACCAGCATTTTGAAGTTAGCATTCATTCTTTAAATGAAAGGTTTGTGTAAACACATACATAAAAAACAACAAGAGGGCCAAGATGGCCCTAGTTCGCTCACCGGAGAGGAGTCAGTTCATTCAATCTTTACCAAATTTCAAACTTGACCTAGATATTGTCCAGACAAACATCCTGGTCAAGTATCATCATTATTTCATCTACGAGTCATGATCAATATACCTTTGAAGTTTCATGATCCTAGGCGTAAGCATTCTTGAGTTATCATCCAGAAACCATTTTTCTAAGTTGAGTCACCGTGACCTTGACAGCTATTGTGTGTATATGTTACAGTCCACTCTCGTTATCTCGAAGTCGGCGTGAACAAGAAAAAATATCGAGATAACGAGAGTTCGAGATATCCGATTAGGCGTTTTCAAAGAAAAGATGTGACGAAAATTTACCTTGTTTTTAACATCTAAAAACCTGCTTAGTGGTCTAACTAAAGCCGTCACCGTGTGGCATAATACTCTCTATCTGATATATACGCGTTTTTACGAAGCACGATTTATTTTGCTATTTAAATGCTTAAAATGACGTTTTAAGTATTACAGAATTGCATGAACACATGCGGTTATAATTTTTCTAAACTGTCGAGTAAACATCCGGTTATGTTGCTATTTAAAGTTATGATGCAATTGACGTCCAATCAAGACGAGGGTTTTCCATCTGACCATGCGTAAATCACGTACCGGAATACTGAACTGTACATGTACATTTTGTAGTTTGAAATGCAAAGTTCAATCGATTATTAGTACGGGATCAAAAAAAAAAAAAAAGAAAAGTCATTTATATACGCAAAAATATAACTCAATGCATTTTGGAATGTTGTTTGTAAAAAACAATTAGTCTTTCGGCCTTTCGGCAGGTTGTGTATTAATTGCAGTTAATTGATATTAAAGTGACGGACCTTACTCAAGTGTTAATGGCTAACGACATTACACACGTGTGATCATTGATGCAATCAACGGATCAATTTCCTACCGCACAGTATCGGGAGCAGCCAGGCGAAGCGGGACGGTGAAGTATCAAAGAAAATATTTCTCACCTTTTGCAGACACTGGGACTGTTATTCGCACTTCGAGATAAACCGCAGTAAATACATGTAAAATCGGGACCCGGGACAAAATTTTATATCGACATATCGAATTATTCGACATAACGAAAATCGAGATATGCGATGTTTATTTATATAGATAAAGAAGGAAAAAAGTTGGGACATTGAGCTTACTTCGATATATCGAGAATATCGAGATATCCGATGTCGAGATAACGAGAATGGACTGTATTTGGCACTGTGACTTTTAACCAAGTGACCTGATAATCAAAAGGGGTCATCTGCGAGTCATGATCAAAATACCTATGAAGTTTCATGAACCTAGGCATAAGCGTTCATGAGTTATTATCCAGAAACCATTTTACTATTTCAGGTCACCGTGACATTGACCTTTGACCTATGGACCTGAAAATCAATAGGGGTCATCTTCGAGTCATGATCAATGTACCTATGAAGTTTCGTGATCCTAGGCCTAAGCGTTTTTGAGTTATCATCCGGAAACCATTTGACTATTTTGGGTCATCGTGACCTTGACCTTTGACCCAGTGATCTGAAAATCAATAGGGGTCATCTTCGAGTCATGATCAATGTACCTATGAAGTTTCATGATCCTAGGCCTAAGCATTCTTGAGTTATCATCCGGAAACCATTTTACTATTTCGGGTCATCGTGACCTTTGACCTATGGACCTGAAAATCAGTAGGGGTCATCTGCAAGTCATGATCATTGTACCTATGAAGTTTCATGATCCTAGACATAAGCGTTCTTGAGTTATCATCCAGAAACCATTTTACTATTTCAGGTCACCCCGACCTTGACCTTTGACCTAGTGACCTGAAAATCAATAGGGGTCATCTTCGAGTCATGATCAATGTACCTATGAAGTTTCATGATCCTAGGCATAAGCGTTCTTGACTTATCATATGGAAACTATTTTACTATTTCGGGTCACCGTGACCTTGACCTTTGACCTAGTGACCTGAAAATCAATAGGGGTCATCTACGAGTCATGAATAATTTACCTATGAAGTTTCATGATCCTAGGCATAAGCGTTCTTCAGTTATCATCCGGAAACCATTTTACTGCTTTGGGTCACCGTGACCTTGACCTTTGACCTAGTGACCTGAAAATCAATAGGGCTCATCTGCGAGTCATGATCAATGTATCTATGAAGTTTCATGATCCTAGGCATAAGTGTTCTTGAGTTATTATCCGGAAACCATTTTACTATTTCGGGTCATCGTGACCTTGACCTTTGACCTAGTGACCTAAAAAGCAATAGGGGTCATCTGCGAGTCATGATCAATGTACCTATGAAGTTTCATGATCCTTGGCATAAGCGCTCTTGAGTTATCATCCGGAAACCATCTGGTGGACGGACGGACCGACATGAGCAAAACAATATACCCCCTCTTCTTCGAAAGGGGGGGGGGGGATAATGAGAAAGCTGCCCCCTCCCAGCAGCCATGTTATTCAACTGACCGGAACCATTTTTGAACTCAACTCTCGTATCAAGGAAACAAATGTTCTGAGCAAATTTCGTGAAAATTGGGCCAAAAATGTGACTTCTACTGTGTTCACATGTTTTCACTATATACATATAGAGAAAAATGCCCCGCCCACTGGCAGCCATGTTTTTTCACCAGTCCCGACCATTTTCAAACTCGTCCGAGATATTAATAAAACCAATGTTTTGACCAACTTTCATGATGATTGGGCAAAAATTGTGACTTCTAGAGTGTTTACAAGCTTTCTCTACAGCCAAATAGGGCTCGATTGGTCATTGTCGGCTCGGGTACTACTTACATGTACCCCAGGTACTCTTAAGTATACTTACATGTACCCCGGGTACGGTAAATATACTAAAACGTACCCGGGAATTTTAAAGCTTAATCGATCGTTTTCGGCTATTTTTTAAAATTAAATATATTCACATTTATGTCAATTTTATGTAAAATGGCCTCTATATTATCAAAAAGCATGTTGAAGCAGTTTTTTAAAAAAAAGAGAAGTTTGTTTAAGATAATCGGTAGCGCGTTTTACGACATGGGATTTTAGGCGGGAACACAACTCGGGTACAGTCTAATATCGACCGGGTACGATTAAGTATATTTACGGTACCCGGGATACATGTAGGTAGTACCCGAGCCGACAATGACCAATGGAGCCCAAATAGGGAAAACTGCCACTATATACATATAGAGAAAAATGCCCCGCTCACTGGCGGCCATGTTTTTCACCGCTCTCGACCAATTTCGAACTCGTCCGAGACATCAATTGAACCAATACTTTGACCAACTTTCATGATTGGGCAAAAATTGTGACTTCTAGAGTGTTTACAAGGTTTCTCTATAGCCAAATAAGAAAAACTGCCCCGCCCACTGGCGGCCATGTTTTTCAACGGATCGGAACCACTTTTGAACTCAACCAAGATATCATTAAGACAAACATTTTAACAAAGTTACATGAAGATTGGGCATGAAATGTGACTTCTACAGTGTATACAAGGTTTTTCTCTTTTTTTTACCTAGTGACCTAGCTTTTGACCCGGCACAACCCAGTTTCGAACTCGGCCGAGATTTCATTGGGAAAAAGCTTTTGACCAAGTTTCATGAAGATGGGACAAGAAATGTGGCCTCTAGAGTGTTTACGAGCAAATGTTCACGGACGGACCGACGGACGGACATACGACGGACAAAGACCGGTCACAAAAGCTCACATGAGCAATCAGGTGACCTAATAATATATCAAACAGTTCAACCAGCTTTTATTACTGACCACTGATATTAACAGCTGGCATACAGCACAGTGAGTGGGTCAGTAAGCTGAGTGGTAAATAGTTACACACTGCAATGATCAATATCTACAAATTCTAGAGCAGAACTAAAAATATATTGGGAAATATGACTCAGCAGGTTAAACAATAGAGGTAAATACTGCAAAATTGTGTACATGTTGTCTTCATTTCAGCTTTCTCTTAGTTGATAGGCTTACCATAAGTAATAATGACTAAAACAGTTGTTAATTATGAAAATTCTGTGTTATGAAAAATTAAATAAAACAGTTAATGGTACATAATACTGACATAATAAAGCCAAACTTTACTACACAGGACACAAATGTTCTGACCAAATTTCATGAAGATTGGGCAACAGAATTAAATGCATCTTGAGTGTTAACAAGATTTTACTATTGCCGTATAAGGAAAAATGCCCCGCCCCATTGTAAGCCATGTTTTTCAAGCAAACATAATTATTTTCGAACTCATCCAAGATATCATAGAGACCAATCTACTGACTAAATTTCATGGAGATTTGACAATAAATGTTGCCTCTAGAGTGTTAACAAGGTTTAACTAAAGCCATATAAGGAAAAATTCCCCGCCCCTGGTGGCCATGTTTTTAAACAACAAAAACCATTTTCGAACTCATCCAAGATATCATTGGGACAAATCTAAAGACCAAGTTTCATGATGATCGGAAAATAAATGTGACCTCTAGAGTGTTAACAAGGTCATACATTTCAATATAATTTAAAATAAAACTTAAGAAGAACATGTGTCGAAAAATGCGAAATAAGCGAGATATTTAATTCTGAAATCGAAAATGTCTGTACAGTCGAATTCGCCCGAATGTATATCATGCATGTATGATGTAAATCTTAATTTAGTTTAATGGTTGTTTTTAAATTCCTGCAGCGATGTCTATTCATTCGACACACGAACAATAACTCCGATCCTAATAAAAAGACGAATTCTTCTGTTATTGTAGGAAAATATGTACGAAATATCTTCGTAACCATCAGCACTTGGCGCTAATTTGTCTTTGCTGCATTTTATTAAATTCGCTTCAATATCTTGCCTTTTTGTGTTATTGTAACATATATTTATCAATATATTACTATGTAACACTAATAAAAATCGTATAGTCTCGCTTTAATTGTTTGACAAAAGAATGCGATATTGTACAGAATCATCAAACAATAAAAAACATATTCAAAAGTTTGCTATCTTCCAGAATGTAAAACTATCATTTATAATTAATTCCACTTAATCTTCTTGTGCTTAAAACAAATATTTTAAAAAGGGAGACAACTCTGTCAATTCAACATAATTTTTATTTGCAGTTACTTCCCTTGACATGATAAACTATCTAGTGTTCACAAGCTGTTATTACTATATAAATAATATAAGGAAAATTACCCCCCCCCCCCCACCAGCGGCCATGCCTTTTTACCGATCCGAACCATTTTCGAACTCAACTGTCATATCCACAGGAACCACTTTTGAACTCAATCAAGATATCATTAAGACAAACATTTTTACAAAGTTACATGAAGATTGAACATAAAATGTGACTTCTACAGTGTTTACAAGGTTTTAATTTTTTGTTACCTAGTGACCTAGTTTTTGACCCGGCACAAACCAGTTTCGAACTCGGCCGAGATTTTATTGGGGCAAAGCTTTTGACCAAGTTTCATGAAGATGGGACAAGAAATGTGGCCTCTAGAGTGTTTACGTGCAAATGTTTACGGAGGGACATACGACGGACAAAGACCGGTCAGAAAAGCTCACCTGAGCAATCAGGTGAGCTAAAAATCCTCCGAGTTGAAGAGGAGCATAGGTACGGTGGGGTATTTGTGACAATTCTTTAATATTTATAGGGCAGGAAAAATAAACTTCATTATTTTTTCATATTTTCCCTGCTTCGATTTTTCTAGATTTTTCATATTTTTTTCATAACTATATAAGATAAATAAAAAATGTAAAACAATTTCTGTTGCAATTTTTTTAAGGTCAAAATGTAGAATGACTGGACTATAGCATTTTGTTGACTTTAAACAGTAATATCTCGGAGACTGCACGGAGATTTTTGTAGGACTTTTTTGTAGTTAGATATGTTATTGATAAATCGTGTGTTGATAATAACTATTGTGAAGGAATATGTTTGACCCAAAATTCTACATTAACTAGCCTATGTTTCCGACCGATACTTGTGAACATATTACCGAACACCTCCATAACTTTGTAATGCACGAATCTTTGTTAATATGAAGTGATGTCCCTTATTTTCACGCCTGTTTACATGTGAAAAATGTCTCGTTTTCGTATAAATACACGAATGCAAAGTCAGTATATGCTTATGAACTCAGTTCTTCAGAGTTACTGTTTCGGCAAGACACGCCTTGAAAAAAGATGCGTAACATAAAATGAGTAGAAATTTCAAATAGAACCGAGCACTAAACTTACCATATGTTTTGTTGACGAGGGAAAGGATATGAAGTCATCAGTATGGTATAAATTCCGTGAAGAAAACAAGCAATGCGTCGAAATAGCGCGGTTTATTTTGTGTTCGGTATTAGAAATACGTTCGGCATTAGATGCGCCCGCTCCCTTACTTTTATAGTATCGGCCCTCCTCGTGGTATCGTCCCTTTACGAAAAACTGGAAGTGAAGTGCTGGAATTTTTTATTTTTTTTTTAAATTTTAGGAGTTTCAATTTATTTGATGGTTATCCTTGACTATTATGACGATTATTCTCAGAAATGATTTCCGGTGTTCATTGGAAAGTAGGTCATGTTTATTTCAGGGTGATGCTACGATTTTTAAATTACGTAACTCACACGTAAGTATTTTGTTAATTTACTAATAGTAGCTTTACCAAATGTGTTATTTGCCGCTTATTTTGCAATAAAATGTTATTATATTTTAAAAACAAAATGAGCAAGAGTTTCGTTTTTCCATTAAGGTAGCTCACCCATAATGGGCACCTACTTAATTAGCATCATTTCACTGAACTACATGCAAATTATTAGGTAGGCTTTCCATGCTTTTAAAAAAATATACTGATTTTTTCAAAACCACCCCCACGCTCGGCATTTGTCCAGTTTATTTGCACCCCTGGGGTATATGAAAGTTCCATAATTCATCCAGATTTCCAAATATGGGCATGCAGTTGGTGTGTACAGATGCAGTAAAGATGTTTAAAGTTTAAGCAAGATGAAATAAGTATCCTTTTACATACATTTACATTTTATAACTTGTTATCTATGGAAGAGCGCCATGAAATGGAAGTGGTTTCAGCCAAGTAGAAATTGGGTTTGTTAAAAAACAAAGTGTCATAAAATTCAAAATAGTATCATTTAAGTAATATTTTGAACTTAGTTTTTATAGATACACTATATACAGCAAAATACCAAGAAATAGACAAATTTACCGTTTACTTTTTTTAATAAAAATGCAACATGCATGATTCGTATTTACAGCAGTAAATCATCCAATTTAGCCAAAACGTTGTTTTAATTTTAAAAATTGAAGAATGTGCATAAAAATTGCAACATATTTAACAATAAACATAGCTTATATGCTATATTAAATCACATTACCTTAGAAAAGAAATAAAACGCGTCGCAAAAAGTATGCGTTGTCGGCAGGATTCGGAACTGCGCGGGCAAATCCCAAAAAATTTCAAGTCTATCGCCTTATACACTAGGCCACGGCAACTTTACACAAGCTCTTCAATCTTCGAAAAAATCGCAGGAAATCATTATGGGTGTGCTACCTTAATTTACTATTTTTAGAACAAGCACGTGCGCATAGTAACAAATCTTAACAACCATTCAGAAGGGCCGATACTTTGAGAGAATGTGTACATGAAACAGATTACTAAAGGGAGCTTAGTCTAGCCAGTATTTAGTAAAAACATTGCCGATTTAAATGCAGTTTTCGTTGTTATGTCCAAGAATACACATTGAACTTTAAATTGACATATAACTCATGCGTGTTTTTGTATTTTTTCACTTCCAAAATTCGAATGTTTTCATTAAGAGGGCCGATACAACGGAGAGACGTGCTACATATTCATGTTTCTTCTTCGCGCTTGCATAGAATTTCTTGATTAAACCGAACCGATATTTTCTGAAACGAATACTTAATTCACATCGACAAAACCGAAAGCATGACGGATGGCTAAAAATGACCTTGTCATTACAGACGAGCCCGAAAACGCTTGCAGCTACCCTACTGGTATTGTGGCATTTTCTTAAATGTTTCATTGTAAATAAAATTGTGAATTTCACGACACGTTCATTTTTTTTTATTGAGTTGCATTTCACTTTCAAATGTCCAATAAACTTTTCATATCAAGAAATCCTTAATTTGATCTGGCGCACTAGACATTATTGTCAATATATTTTGACCTCCGTGATCGAGACATTTTGGATTCCATTATGAAGGCATTTGAACATCATGGTCAGCAATTTAATCATTGACCAAGAGACATTGTAATCAAATAGTCAAGATATAGAAGGGCATTTGTTGATTTTAGTGTAAGATCGTATGGATAGGAATTGTCCGCCAGTGCATCCATACTGTTTGTCAGTCGAATATTGCGTAACGACAACTCCACGTAGGCATATTACAATTACATATTGGTATATGACAAAGGTTTATTGCATTGAGCTATCCGTTGCAAACATACTGCAACTTTCGTGCGCTAGTGTGACTTTCAATTAATGTATTCTTACGATTAAATGAAATCTCACTCAGTGAGCATCACGTTTTTCAAGTTCTGATCGCCTTACAGTCTGTACATTACATCTTTACATTAGTACTAGTTGTTACATTAGTGATTGCACTAGCAATCTGGGTTACGCTTACAGAATGGAAAGTTAAACGAGACAACTGCATGAGCTCCAGACATGTTGTTAGAGATAAAGTAATATGAAGTTAATCAAACTGACAAATTGTAATTTTTAATTCATGGAAAGCGGAAGACCAGCAATTCCTTATACTTTATACGTCTCCTAAATAAACAACAAATACAAAGATATAAGTTGAAAATACAGCTTGTATCTTGGTATATATGCCTACGACCAGATGACACGTTTGAAACGTTTGACAATAAACTAATAAACAAATGTGAACAATTTACATTTTGACATAGATTTCATTACTCATACATGAACTAAAGCTCATATAGTTTACACAAAAACGCAAAGCCAAATGGCTATTCCAAGAGCATATTTACTCGCCAATACAATACACTGAGCCACACCCTGCATGAGACTTTCGTATGCAAAGGAAAAAATAATTTTCCTCTCATTCGCTGCGCTTAAACTAGGAAAATTATATTTCCGGCAGTTTCATACAATTGATCGGGACGATTAAAGCCAAGCTATGTGTTAATTTATTAAGTCAATGGCTATTTCTTGTAAAAATAAGTATACACAGGCAGACAGAAAGCTAGTTTAGTGTGCAAAAGGAACATGAAGTTTTGTTTATACGTCTGTTTGTCAGGACGTACGCGTTCAAAAGTCCGTCTCTATCTGTCAGTAACAACGCCATTGGATAAATAACACAGCTATGTTGGACTCGTCGCAGGAAATAGCTTTGACTTTATACAATTAATTTGGGTTAATGATAAGAACATTTAATTAATGTCTACACTGATACGATGTTTTTAATGGACATTTGTTATTTCGTATGTCAACTTCGTGATCGCAAGATAAACATCGCAATTGCGAATCGTGTTCTCTCATTTTCGAGCTGTGGATATACAAGGACAAGAATGCAAAAACTCTGCAGCTTCTGAATAAGCACAAACACAATATTACTTGTCCTTCGCATGAACGAACACGCTCACAAACGCGCGCAGGCATGCATGCACACATGCGAGATTCGCACAGTAGCCATGTGAGCCCGGCATGTGAGTGTACGTTCAATTGCCCATTTGCCCGTCTGTCTAGTTTTATACATGTTTATCTGCTGGTTATATTCATCATGATATCTTACAAAACTGTCATCAAAGTAACATTACTACTCAAAATCAGCGAAATTTTCGTACAATATTTCGTAAAATAAAGCTAAACAATAAAAAAATCATTGTTCCTTATGGCCATTGTTGAAATTACAACGCCAGATGTGGTCTGGTAAAATAGATGTTTGTGGATACAAAATGCTCGTTTTTATTATGGTTTTAACATGGTACCATTTTAGTGTTCTTGTGTCGTATCAATAGATATATTCGCAGGAAATTAACATGGAATTTATTGTTTTCACAAATAAATAAAAACGAGCATTTTGTATCTACAAAAATCTATGTAATCATACCAAATATAGCGTTGAAATTGTGGCTATTGCTATAAGGAACACTGATTGTTTAGGTGTTAACTTTATTTTACGAAATACTAAACGAAATTTTCGTTGATTTTGAGCGTTATAGAGACTTTACTCATAACCAACAAACTTGAACTCACTACTCTTAAGATGAGCTCTTTTATCATTTATCACGCATGGTTGTACAATTAATACGTTTCATAAATGTATGCATTCGTTGGTCTAAAATTACACATGCATGTACCAAGTTATAATTTGTTTTCTATTCGCTATATTCCAGTTATGACTACCGGTATAAGTTTCGAAGTAAATCTCGTATGATTTTGTTTATATATATATATATATATATATATATATATATATATATATATATATATATATATATATATATATATATATATGCGTTATTCATACTTGGGGCCACATTTATTTCCAATCTTCATGAAACTTGGTCAGAAGATTCATCCCAATAATATCTTGGACGAGTTCGAAAATGATGCCGGTTGGTTGAAAAACATGGCCGCCAGGGGGCGGGGCATTTTTCCTTATATGGCTGTAGTAAAACCTTGTTAACACTCTAGAGGCCACATTTATTTTCCGATCTTCATGAACTTGGTCAGAAGATTTGTCCCAATGATATCTTGGATGAGTTCAAAAATGGTTTTGGTTGCTTTAAAACATGGTCACCAGGGGGCGGGGCATTTTTCCTTAAATGGCCATATATGGCTTAAGTAAAACCTTGTTTACACTCTAGAGGCCACATTTATTGTCCAATCTTCATGAAATTTGGTTAGAAGATTGGTCTCAATGATATCTTAGATGAATTCTAAAATAATAATGTTTGCTTGAAAAACATGGCTTCCAAGAGGCGGGGCACTCTAGAGGCCACATGCATTTACTGTCCGATCTTCATGAAACTTGGTCAGAAGATTTAACACGATATTATCTTGAAAGAGTTGAAAAATGATGCCGGCTGGTTGAAAAACATGGCTGCCAGGGGGCGGGGCATTTCTCCTGATATGGCTATAGTAAAACCTTGTTTACACTCTAGAGGTCACGTTTTATTTTCCGATCTTCATGAAACTTGGTCAGAAGATTTGCCCGAATAAGATCTTGTTATCTCAGGTGAGCGACTTTGGGCCTTTTAGGCCCTCTTGTTTAGTTAGTAAAGGGTTGAAAGAGAATCTAAATTATTATTTCGTTTTTATTAGAGGTTAATTAACACATGGATAACTATTCATACTGCCCACCGTAACAACCCTTAGTACAGCCATAAAAGCCTGAGGCCGAAAGCTCGCGGGTTCTTATAAGTGTTGGAAAAACGAGTAAATGCAAGACCTCGTGGTGTTGATAAACTTTGGTTAATTGCCTCTATTA
Organism: Dreissena polymorpha; assembly: GCF_020536995.1. NCBI lineage: Eukaryota > Metazoa > Mollusca > Bivalvia > Myida > Dreissenidae > Dreissena > Dreissena polymorpha. The sequence goes on from NC_068362.1 coordinate 2,816,892, forward strand.
ATTAGTTAATGGTTATATTTTTACATTGCCAAACTCTCTCTTTATGTTTATCAGAGAAAATGTATCATCCTTGAAATAATGCAGACACTAGATTCTTTGTGACGTACTTTAGGGGGCTCCAAGATGTTATGACAGGGGGAGGGGGGTGACATACTTTATGGACGGCCCCTTGTGTGTGTGTGAACATGAATGTACGATTGACACGTAACTTAATTTGCCTTCATCACGTGTGCTACTAATTATTTATCGAATGATTAATTATTATGCATTTTGGATAGATATAACATTTGGTAGAATTGAGAAAGACTAATAAACCAGCATATATGTGAGAGCAAGGAACGACAACTCTGACTACAAAATAGACCGGAAATAATCGACCCGCCATTTTGAAATATTTGGCACCATCTGTCAACATTTCAAGTGGATTTTCTCGCCTCTGTGGCGCAATAGCGGAAGAATGAGCTACGAATTGCCATGTATGTCGTACATGGCAATGTATATCATATCTGTGCACATTGTAAGCAGCAACTCTCGCAGTTCTCTGTCGGCAAATCATTGGAGGTTAAATCTGACGTTGGAAAAGTTGTTCAGGCCGAAGATGACCAGTTGCCGGGCGGTCCGAGCGATGATCCGATGTTTAGAATTTTAACCAATAACGGTAGATGAAGGTGGTTGGATGGTTGACGAGCATGTCGAATGCTCCGTTTGCAGGGAGATGGAGAAGCATGTTGAACAAAGTCCATTCCAAACCCTGCAAAGGTGATCTGTTCAACTGCTGTCTTAAAATATTTATTAAGTGTCTGGTCAGGAAACATTACCAATTTGATGATGGCCCCAGTCAATTACTTTTACTTCATAGTTCCTATAGACCACAGTCAATTGCTGACTTTTACAGGAAGGCCTATTATAGGTGGCTGGGTATTGACACTTCCTAGTCCATATAAACGGACTCCCAGAGCCTTTGATAATTTTTGCTATGGCGGCTCTGGCAGTCCATATGCACCCCTTCATAAACATGGTGCAGTTCAGCGCAGCGAATCCGTGCGCTTCACTAACAGACGTCTTTTGAGACAAATTGAGGAAAATAATGAATAAACTTCATAAACATGTAAAATTTACCTGATGGCAACCTACTGATGTCATCCTTTGCATGCACCCTATAAAACACGATGATGTTTCAACACACTTTTCTCGCTGACATGTTCATGTTTAAATTTGAAACAGTGTATCTGTATCGAATACCACATCGTTATCGACTTTATAGGCTGGAGCACATAACCCGACGTGGCAAAATATTGGTGTTCGCGACCTAACCAATATTGGGTAAATTTCCAATATGGCGGATACAAAACCTAAAGTCAATAAAAATCAATTATTTCTTGCTTTAATGGTACCAGTTGGATGAGTTTGTGGTTTAGATAAGTAAAGTTGTATAAGTTCTTGCAGTTTCAGTGTTCCTTAACCCTTGCATTGTTGATAACATTTTGCCCCCATGGCAAAGAGAGCTAGAGCACATTGCAACTATCAGCAACCCATTGGGTTATAAAGCTGATAGTTGAATTATTGCAACTAGGACACTGCCTAGCTGAAATAATTCGCGTTCAGAATAAATCTGAACGCTGAAACACCGGTCTGTAAAAACCATAACGAAAAATAAATACAATATTATTATGGGAATTACAGTATTTACAAGTGTATATATCTGAAATCTACCCGTTGTTTGACAAATATGAACTTAGATCACAAAAATTACCTGTATTTCATTCGAAATCATAGACATGGAACAATCATTTTCTCAAAGGCAACCATTTTGGCATTGTTTTTGTTGTTGTTATTTCGTACCATAGCTATTTCGTACCTATTACTTTTGGGTTATTTTGGTGCTGTCAATTCTAATATTTTGAGTTATAATAGTTATAATTCTTTTTTGCTTCTTCTTCTTACTATTTCCAATTTCATTTCTTACTTTTTGCGCATATTGCACAAATAATTTTTTTGTGTTCGAACTCAGTTACAAACATAGTTGAATTTAACCTCCAGTTCAAGGGAGATAACTTGAACCTATACTATACAAGGATTTATATTGGATGAAACAAACTCGAAATATAGTTTATTAACAGGTAAATTTCGATATATATTTTGCTCAATATATACTATTTAGGCAACGTTCTTTCATAATAGTCATAATATGTGTGTATTTAAATTCAGGAGTGATGCGACCAAAATTCTTGTCGGAACTCTTGCTATTAAAAAGATAGAGTGGACTATTGACGCCAAGAGTCTGCCAAAGCAAAAATCATCAAAAGACTCTTATGGCGGCAGTTTATATGGACTAGGACACTTCCAAGTCCGTTTCCTGGGAAGAACTAGTATACTCAAACCCGGTTGACTCGCAGGTCAGGTGACTAGCGTATTTCATTAGCGCCCTCTAGATTTTGTTAATAAACAAATCTGCGTGACCTACTTGTCAAATCTGACAGAAAATATCTCACGCTACAATTTGGAATTGATTTTTGGTAATTAAAAGTCGTAAAGTTCAGACTTTAAGAATATTTGAATTTTTATACTAAGGTTAATTGTCGGAACGAAAAATAAGACAGTGCTTGAAAATAACTGTGCTATTTATTTTATTTGATGTCCCAAATTTCATATATTTAAATTGTTATATACGTTATTGATTGTTACTTTGAATGATATGTCAGAGTTTTGAGCATTCATGTTATATTTAATATTGGTGCTGTTTAAACTTTAACCTATTTACCGCGAGTCTACCGGGCGAAAAAATAAACAACAATGGTGGACATGGTTGTTGGATTTGTTTCTACGGCAGTGAATTTTGAAGGATTTTCGTCATAAAAAGGCAATTGTCCATTAAAGTGAAGTTAATATAATTGTCCTTTTAATCATTTTTCTGATATATGAAGATGGTTTCTAGACGAAAGTGAATATTCATGAAGTACCGCGAGTCCACCGTGTTGCAGTATACTTGGTGTCTATGGAGGAGATAATGATAACTCCTCAAGTAGGGAGGGAATCCATGAACTCCCGATGGCTATGCGGACACCAGTCAGTGCTCCAGCTAGGCTAAATTGAAGGGCGCCCCGCCCTGCCCTCCCAAACCTCCGCCCTTCCCTTCCTAGGCCCCCTCTGCCCTAAAAAGATTATTTAATTTTTTTTTACA